>NC_056745.1:803366149-803446149 GCF_019279795.1 Protopterus annectens
ATGTCATCCAAATGGAGCACTACAAGAGTGCAGCATTGGCTTTATTCTGTCGGTTTAATTTCTCCAAATCTTTTGGGTTTCTAATACCATGATGGGAATATGGGAATGGACCTCATTCCTTAGTCATAGTATGATGAAAGCTCATGAGATCAATATTGTTTCAATTTTTGATGTTAGCCAAAAGTGCTCTTTGCAGCACCCGCAGTATGCCCAGAAGTGACTGTTTCTGCAATTGATAAGAAGTTATAGGTATCAGTAACATATCTAAATACAGCTGTAAATACTTTTTTTATGCCCCTGCTACTACTGAAACTGTCTGGGTATCCTTCTTCCACATTACCCTTGTTTCTACTTGCAATACTAGTATTTTATGACTTTGTGTCTCTCACTGTATGTAAGGCACTGTAATCACTGGGTGTAGCAATTTCAATGATCAATGTTACTTTTGTCTTCTTTTCATGATCTACTATATATGGTTTTCTCACATCTATTTTTGAACTGTTGGTAATGAGTAATCCCTTGTGATATAAACGTCATCATTTTCTATAATGTTTTGTGGCTCATGTTTCCAATGCTTTTCAGCTACTTCAATATTATAATGTTTGGACAGTCCCATATGCAATACTCTTGCCACATTACAATGTCATTCAGTAAACAGGCCTTCTGCCATTAGTGTATCACAGCCAGCAACTAGATGTGTCACTGTTTCCAATTCTTTTACAAAACCTGTATTCATCTGTTTCTCCCACACATTCAGTAGACTTTGTAAACCAACATGTACGTAGTCCACTATCCTGGGCCGCCAATATTAACCTTTCATTATTTGACTTAAATTCACCACTCCTTAACCATTCCTGCATAAGATCCTGATCGACATGAGGTTGTTCCAGGAGGTATTTGTACTTGTAACTATAGTCTGCAGTATGGTGTCAGTGCTATTACATTAATGTAGTCATTTGATGTGGTGATAGAAGCTTCAAACTTCTGATCTTCCTGAAATGAAATGGAAGTATGCCTGATCTGCTGAAAGGCTTCATCTTCTGCCCAAAAAGAGATTCACACAGACTTTGCAAAGTCACTCCTGTAGTCAATGACCATGCAGCTTAAAAGGATAGTTAACACATTCAAGAGGTGCTATAAATTATGGCTATGTGGAACATCTAATAAAGCAATACTGAAAACATTTACATTTGCTGGTTGCAGAAGTTAATGCAGATAGTAACTTGAATTTTACTTTGTCTTTCAGCATTTCCCAGTTAGGGGTCACCACAGCGGAACTCCGGTCTGCTAATGACTGACAGTGGATTTTTACAGTGCTGAGTTGCCAGCCTGATGCCCAACCTTCAAAGAAGGCACACCCATTCATGCACACATCTACCTGCATGTCTTTAAACATCGCTCAACTGCGGGGAGGACATGCAGACTCCACACAGAAAGTGCTCCAGCCGAGAATTGAACAGGAGAACCTCTTGCTGTGAAGCGACAACACTAACCACTGCACCACCGTGGAATACACTGCAATATTTTACTCAAGTTTTTCAACACAAAGCATTAATGGAAGGTAGTTGTTTGAAAACAGGGTGCCCTCACATAAAAGCATCTTATTCCCTGTTCAAAAAGAAAAGTCTTAGCTGTTTGTGGGAATTTACGGTATAAGAAGCATGATCCTTGGGAATTACATCAACACTAAGGCAACTAGGATTTTTTATGTTTCACAGCACCTGCCATTTAACAATCCTGTAAATATATTTTTCTGCAGTTTCCTGGAAGAGTTCTATTGGTTGATACAGTGAAATAGCGATAAGTGTGCATTTTAGGAAAGAGTAGTTATTTTAACAATATGCAGCTTCTATAGTGGTCTAAAACCAAAGTATAAAATAATAGAAATAAGAATTTTATACAGCTAAAATCAGCTCTGAGGTATAATTTATGTTTAAATCTCCCTTAAGTTAACTAATTCATCTATATAATTTCTTAATTTAATAATCTTCCGGTCAGTGTAATCAGTTTAAAACAGTATTGTTAACACAGATGGAAGAATATTGACTGTCATATATGAAATGGCAAACTACTTGGTTCATTAGACAGCCACTGGCTCCTTCTTCGGATCACTAACCCATATGACATGGTCAGTCTGTAGCAGGGTACCATAGCAGATTGCTGGGGTTTAATCATTCTCTATGTAACACTCCAGGGTAAACTCAGGAGATCACTTAACCCATGTCTAGAATGCACTGGCATACAAGTTTCCCTTGAAACCAAAGAAATTGCAGGAATACTGATGAAAAGTGTTATGAGCATAGTAACATAGGAACAATATTAGACAAACAATCACAAGGACCATAAGATGCCTCTCCATAGATAGCTTTAAGTAAACACACTTAAACGTGAGTGCCTCTCTTTTCAGGCATTTAATACTATAAAAATAATGTCATGTTCCTTGATCATAAGGGGTCTACTTTAGTTTAGAGATGATCAGATGACTGAACACTGTTAGTTCAAACACTAAATGTCGAACCGGCAAAATAGCGAATGGCCGGAACAGCGAATTTTTTCCCGGGGAAAGAAATTGCTGGGCCAACCGTTCGGGTTGTGCCATTTCCTTCACTGTAGTGAGATCTTGGAGTTGGTATTTTTAAGTAGGGGGGTGGGGGGTGAAGCCCCCCACTTCATTTAGTGTTTAGTGTTTTTTTTTCTTTTTTTGGTCGTTCGCTGTTTTGAGTTTTCACGCTTTAGGGGTCAATATAACAATGTTCAATCATCTGATTGTTCATTGTTATAATATTGACCCATCATAAGTTATATTTACAGAAGGACGGAGTGGCCATGGGCACTTCTAGTACCAATAGTTTTGCTAATTTGGTAATGGCTACATGGGAAAGGGACAATGTTTTTGAGACAAATAGATGGAATCAAATAGTGTTTTATAAGTGTTTTGTCGACAACCTTTTTCTGTTATGGCATGGGGGTCAATCAGAGTTGGAGTCTTTTCATCAAGAAATTAACAATAGTACGGTGTTTCTTAAGTTTGACCTGAATAGTTCTCACTGAGATATTGATTTTTTGGATATCAAGGTTATTAAGAAAAATGATAAAGGTTCGGTCACTAGGATATACAGAAAGGAATGTCATAGGAATGCATTGCTTCATAGGAGAAGCATGCATCCTAGGCATGTTTTCAGGAATGTGGTCAAAGGGAAGGCATTGAGAGTCTCTAGGTTGACAGCTAATGAAAGTGACATTAAGGAAGAAATACTGATGCCACTACCAATATAATTTTGGATGAGGTGGCAACCATGAGGGATGAGGAAGGCAGACCTTTGTCACTAAGAAAGTTAAGGAGATTAAGAAGGCACCAATACTTATACCAACCTATTTTTCTGGCAATGTAGATACTGTAACAGAAGTAGTGAAGAAATATTGGCCAATTTTGACACATGACTATGAGATTAGAACCACTGTGGGGGATAAACCCAATTTTTTATTTAAAAATAAAAAATCCCTTAGGAGGCTGTTATGCTATCCGAAAGGAAGTACAGAAGCTTCTTTAGAATCTGTTAGGCCAGGGACTTTCCCTTGTAATTAATGTAACTATTGTAGGTTTATAGATGTTACTAGCAGGTTTATACATCCAGATTATGGTACTGAGTTTAAGTTTGGTTTAACAGCAGATTGTAATACTTCCAATGTGGTGTATTTAGCAGTGTGCAATGCCTGTTCGGCATTTTACGTAGGGAAGACTAACAAAAAAGTGAAATTTAGGATTAGGGAACATCTTTTGAATATTAAAAATGCAGTTCTGACAATTACCCTGGCTAAACATGTCTCCATCTGTGGTCCCTTATACTCCTTTAGATTTCTTGTAATAGAGAAGATTTTCAATAGTGAACGGGTGGTGATATGGTTAATAAAACAGAAACATCAGAAACTGAAAGATAGAGTTCCCTTGAAACCTATTCTTTGGAATAGGATGCTTTTTAAATAATGAGTAATAGAATTTTTTTATATTTTATATAATTTTTTATATGTTATATACTTTATTTATATAAAATTATTTGTTGAACATATGTTTATTAATGCTTTCACAGAGTTAAGTGTACAATTATTATTATGTATGTATGGATTATTAGAGTTATTTTAGGCAAGGATGATATGAGTTTAAAATGTGAGAATATGTTTAGAAGTATGTTTCTTTTAGAATATTCAGTAATGAATATGTAGGTTTATTGCTTTGTTCTGAATGGCTGTTGCTTAATTGAGATTAGTATATGTTCCCTTTGCATCTGAAGTGATGATATGGTCTGAAGAAGTGGTGTTGTCTATCTCTACAAAAGTGCTAATCTTTTAATAAACTGGATTTTTACTTGCTTGTTGTGGCTTTCTAAACCATTGTTTGGCTCGTCGTATGCTGCTGTGGATCATTTTTACAATTTTTCTATTCAACGGTCCATTCATTCTTGCCATGACCTTTCTTTTGTATAGTGGATTCTCATTTATTCTTAAGGAAAAAAAATCAGTGATTATCTCCTCTTCTCTTGGTGCAAATAATGTCCTCAAGTAACGCAGGATCTCCTTCAGTAACAAGAATGTGCAGAATGGAGTTAAAATTCTGTCACTGCCGAAAGGCTTGGTTATTGGCTCCCTCTCCTTTTTCATGTGTTGTAATTATTAATGCAGGAATAATAATGCATTAGAGTTATGCTTAATAGCAGTTATAGTATACCCAATGGAAAGTGAAGAATATTTGTATGAGCAATATGATAATGCAAAACACAGTCTCACACACACACACACATACACACACACACACACACACACACACACACACACACACACACACACACACACACATATATATACACACACACAGACACACAGACACACACACACACACACACACACACACACACACACACATTCATACACACACACTCGCACACACACACACACACACACACACACACACACACACACACACACACACACACACACACACAAAATGCTGTATAGGGAAGAAAACCCACAAGCCTATTTTGGTAAGCAGTGCGTGAGCCATGTCTGCCAGTTTACAATTCAAATCAGTTGACCTATATTCAGTTCACTGCAATGAACCTGTTTCTATAAGCTGTTGTACTGCATCCAGACAAATGAAACCATTACCACAGATACTGGATTTGGATGCTTAAATGTTCAATAAATTTGACCTTGCTGTCATAATGGAGTTTAATATACTTACTGATTTCTCATTTTTCTGATGCATATTCATCAGTTATACTGAAAATGAAGATATGCATCATATTAAAGTGTTTTCCAAGAACATTTATAAGGGCAGCCCCATATACGTTCATAGGTATGTACTAGGCTAATGGACCTGGAGCCTTTATAAGCCCTTCCCATAGGATTACCCTGACATTGTGCCACCTGACCTTAGTTCCCAGTGCCTCTGTCGAGTAGAGCCAACGGAGTGATCCCCGGGGTGAATTTTCTATTTCCCATCCACTCATCAAGATTTCTCTTGAAGAGGGTCAATGAGGTGCTCTGCTTGACAGGTATGGAAAGTCTATTCCATAGCTTGGGCAGTCTCTGTGTTATGAACCTATCCCTCCAGCATGTTCTGTTGATTGTGGTAATGAGGTTGAGGTCTCTGGAGCATGTGGTTCAGCGGGATTGGGATTTCTATAGATGTAGCATTTCTAACAGAGCTGGGTCAGACATGACTTTGTAAGTCAAGCAGAGATTGCCTCTAAGTAGGCGATATGAGACAGAGAATAGTTGGGTTTTTTTGAGTCTGTCCACATAGGACAAAGTGTTTAAGGCCTAGAATCCACTAATATAATTATTTAATAGTTGTTTCCTGCAATTAGAGGGAGCCTTTCATCAGGATAGATGTGAAAAATACAAATAGGGCCAATTTTGCCCCTGGAAAATCTACTTTTCAGGAAAATCCCAAATTTGAACTCAGGTTTATACCTCATGTAAGAAGGGCTCAGATCTGTCTGTTTAATATTATATTGGTATTCTATTCTAGGCAATTTATTTATGTGGTTATTTATTTGCTTACTTATTTACTTACATACATTTTTTTTACATTTTTAAATGATTAACAGATTAAGTAATTCTTTCATTGATGGATTTATTACTGGATAGTTGAACTGGACCAACAGCCCTTTTCTGCTAAAATCCAGGTAAAAAGGGCAATGTTTAACATACCATTTAACATAATTTTTAATTAACATGACATACAAAGATTTCAAAAGATGCAGTTAAGCACTAACATCAATTATATAAGGCAAGACATTGCCAACAGTTGATTGTTTACAGTTTTCCATTTCACATCCATTAGTATATCTGACACACTCTGCTGTTTTCATTGGTTTAATTCATGTGTAGTGGATTTCTTTCATAATGGCACAATTAATGTAAGGCATCAGTGTAGGAAAATACTATCAAAGTTATTAATGCCGTGATACATTGATAAATTGAAGAGTATAGACTGAGAAGGAAGATGCAACAGATTAACTGTTAATATTGGTAAATTTGCTTGAGCTGTATTTGGTTGGCAATTGATTTTTTACAATGTAAGGCAGAGATTCTCATTTTGTGGGAAAGATTAAAAAATCTGGAGATTTTATTAACAATCTGGAGTAGCTATATGTTTTGACTGAAGTTTAATGCTTTTATCAAAAGACTATACTCTAGTTTTCTTATTATTGTCCTGAAATCCAAAGTGAGATGGCTGGATAGAGCAAAATAAGCCTTAAGCTTACCTACAGCATTATCCAGCATTATTTGTCTATGACTGCTAAAGAATACAATATGTTCAAATATTTTAAAGCCCAGTAATACTGTAGTGAAAGATTTCACAGCACAGCTTCTGCTCTGCTGTGAAGGAAGGGGCAAAGTGAGGTGGGGCTGAGCACCTAGTAAAGATGTCTACTTGTGATGGTGCAGCATGGCCCACTCGGCAGGCCCAGGACATGCTGGAGGGACTATATCACTCACCTGTTTCAACAGGTATGGAAGTTTAGTCCACCCTTTTCCACTCATTGCTATCATAAACCTCATGATATCAAGTGGTTTAAAAAATAGATGGATAGATGTATACTACATACACAGCACTGGCTCTCATTGTGAATTTCTTATAGTCATTGACAGATTCAAAAAGAAAAACGAGATCTGAAACTTCTGGAAAACAAGATAGGAAAAGCACAATAAAATATACATTGTGTTGAATCACCACTCACCCTGAGCAATGTGAGGCTTGAGGCTGCAGGTTAGCATGTCTCTTCAAGAATGCGCAATGCAGTAATTCAGCCATATCTTGCATGTTCTTGTGCTCATAAAGTGGGTCTAGCAAGCATATCACTGTGCTGTGAAGATGGTACAGTTTTGTAGGTACTTCCTACTACATCATGAGTGACATTACTGCCTAGTAACATTATATAAATTGGTCACTAGTATTAAGCTTTTAATGCCTGCTGCTTAAGCAAAGCTTTTGAAGGACATAAAAAGGTATTTGTTCTACCTGCAGAAATTATTTTCCTCAAAACAGGCTATATGAAAGAATCTCCCCGTTTTGAAAGATAAGTGATTTATGAAACCACAGATGCTCAAGGCAGGATATTTAAATACTGCTTGGAGATGGAAAGTATGGCAGTCAGAGCAAAAAAAAAAATACAACAGGTAAGTTGGCTTATAACAAGATAGCATGGATTTGACTCTTCTGGCCTTCATTCACTAAACTTACTCAAGCTTATATTTGGTCATCCTGTGCTCAAAGACAAAACTGATAAATAAGCAAGTAACATTGCAGCAACATTCATTTAACAAAGCATTACAGAAATATACCGAAGAAAGGTATGTAGATGTTTAAACAACCATAAAGAATCAAGATGCATTTATCTTTTTTTTTTTTTTTTTTCCCAAAAAAAAATCTTTATTTGCAAAGTTCCCTTTACAGCATGTCATCCCATGAGTATCATTTGACATGCTGCAAAGTCTACTTTTTGCATAGCTACTGGAGTGTGGCTCAACTGTAGATCCATTCTGGATTCAATCCCAGAAGAAGAACACTGAACTATAAATGTTTTGTCCTTTGTATCCATGGAAACTTTTTATCAAGTAATCAGGCTAATATGGAGAATACCATGCTGCAATCAATAGCTAAATAAGCTGATTATTTTTTCCAGACATAGAACATCAAAAATATCACAGAACTGGAAGAGTTCCATCTGTGTAAAACTGACCAAAAGGCATTTTATTATATAGGTGATATTTTTACATAATTTATACGTGGTGTGTGATTTTCCTTTGAACTTGTTTTTCTCATATAATGTCTCAGCTTAACTTACTTAACATAATACAGGCCAAACATGAAAGTACAATTTTATGCTCATATGTGAACAATATAAACAGTGAAATTCAACAATTCAGTATAAATAAAATCATAGCTGTCTTGTAAGCAACCAACCATTCTGAATTAAATATATATATATATATATATATATATATATATATATATATATATATATATATATATACATACATACACAAATATGCACTAACCACACAAATGTTGATACGCGTGAAATATCTAACATTTCTTAGCCTTTGGTTCACCTGAGGTAAGTACCATTTTCTAGGTATTGTGAAAATACTTTTTTGTTTGTTCATTTGTTTGTTTGTTTTTTTCAATGGACATTTATAAAGCCAACTATATTTTGAAAATATTTTTGCTAGAGGTTATCATAGGTTAGAATGTGTGTCATATTTGTTTTAATATTCATAGCATCAAGAAAAATGGCCTTCTATTAAAATGCAGTTTCTATTTATCTTACTAGAGTTCTCACTCACTTTATAACATCCTCATCCCTTTTCTTAAGATAAAACACTACTTATAGTGCAACAGCTTCGGGGATAAAGTCATGAATGACATGCCTGTCTGACTTTGTTTGCATGCTGCAAACTCATATTAATTCACAATTAATGGCAGAACTGATGCTATACTCTAGCAAACATTTGCTTCCCAAAATGTAATTTAGTGGAAAAAAGTATGCAGTGAAACAATTTCCTATATCTTTAAGTAATCACTTCCTTATCATTGTTCATTATTAAGAACTTCACTACAAGAAAATTAAGTATTAAATTACAGGAAGATATTTTTCATAATATTTTTTTCTGATGTACTGAATATGTCAAGTTGGATATATGTACTAAAAAAGGCATTCTACTCTAAAATGAATGTTTATAGCTCAGTAAATCAGCAACTATATAAGGTTTTACTAGATGGAAAAAGAGCTGTATGGTTTATGACATATACTTTAATAGATCAATGGTAGGCAAGTCAAAATATAATATCTAACCCAATTAGATGACAGCATTTCATATATTGACACTTTTTAAACTACCTGGAAGTCAAAAGCTAAATTAAACTCCTAGAAACCAACATAGATAAGAAAGAATTAAACAAGTTTAAAGTTTTTGGATAAAGAGAGATCTGATACAACACATGGACAGTAACAACAACACATGGTGGCCAGATGATTTCAGAAGGCATACTAAAATCTTGGAAAATTTAGCAATGGCATGTACACATGGATTACATACACACGAGCAGACACACGTGCGCGAGCACGCACACACACACACACACACACACACACACACACACACACACACACACACACACACACACACACACACACACACACACACACACACACACACACACACACACACACACACACACACACACACACACACACACACACACACACATGCACACACACACACACACAGATGGAAATAGCATGCTACTGGACAAAAAAAGAATTAAAAAATGCATAAAATAAGCCACTAAATGATGACTTATTGCTCAAGCCCTTGGCTACTTTCATTTCTCTGGTTTCCTTATTCTTTATCTTTCAGATCTAATGAAGCATTTTTTCTATGGTTAGGACTATATGGACATCATAATGGGAACCAAGTGAATAGTTTGTGCAATGCAATTTGTATCAGAAAGAAAATTTATTAAAGGCAAACATTTATACAATACACCATCATTCAACATCTAACAAGGCAAGCACTATTATTCAGAAAAGATAGAATAAAGAACAGTAATGAAATGCTCTTGAAAGGGAATTTGCTTCAATCCTTCTGCATATAGCAAACTATAAAAACTAATCCCACTGCATATTGCAAACCATATACAAATGAATCCCACTGCATATAGAAAAACTATATATCAACTAATCCCACTGCATAATGAAAACCATATACAAACTAATCCCACTGCATATAGAAAACTATATACAAACTAATCCCACTGCATATAGCAAACTATATAAAAACTAATCCCACTGCATAATGAAAACCATATACAAACTAATCCCACTGCATATAGAAAACTATATACAAACTAATCCCACTGCATATAGCAAGCTATATAAAAACTAATCCCACTGCATAATGAAAACCATATACAAACTAATCCCACTGCATATAACAAACTATATACAAACTAATCCCACTGCATACAGAAAACTATATACAAAGTAACCCCACTGCATATAGCAAGCTATATACAAACTAATGCCACTGCATATACCAAATGATGGATCCACTTTGAATCATCGAATGTTCAGAACATCAACGTTCTAATCATCAAAACCAGAACATCGATGTTCAGAACATTGAAGGTTCAAAATGAACCACACAAAAACCAAAACACGTACAAAAACTATTTTATGCAGGGTGGCTTCGCTTCCCTGCATCCCCCATGTGGGGGGCTGCACCCCCCACACCCCCCCCACTTTAATATTCCAACTCCGAGATCACACTACAGTGGGGTAAGGGAAATCTCCCGTTTACTGCTATATGCGGTAGCACTAAATGGGAGATTTCCCGTACCCTACCTGCAATGCCAACACTCAGATGGCACACACACACACACACACACACACACACACACACACACACACACACAACATGCAGGGAACCTTGCTGCCCTGCATACACACCCAGAATTCTACAATTTTACTTACCTGGCACTTCCACTTTAAACCTTCGATATTCTGAACATCGATGTTCTGGTCTTGATGATTAGAACGTCGATGTTCTGAACATTCGATGATTCAAAGTGGATCCCAAATGATATACAAAGGCACAGCAGGAGAACTTCTGAGGCAAGCAATTGTGTAAAACAAGGAAAGGAGGTAAAGGGTCTTGACTGTAACCTGGAAAGAGAAACATAGAATCTAATTTGTCATTTCATTTTAGTGGTTTTCAAGAAAAAACACTGCTAAAAAATATTAACACTTAAAGCTAAATGAATGAATCACAGTCAATAGGCATGTTAGTAGTTTGGGAGCATTACCACATATTGACAATGAGGTGTTCTGGTGCTGTGTGTTCTCCTACCAATAGAAGCTTGTCAGCATGACAGTGTAGGAATGGTTGCAGGCTAGTGTATGGCAGCAGGTTTGCTTGCACTGCAGAGGACCTCATTCTTGGCAACAAATTTCCTTTAGAATGAGGGAGATTTTTCCCTTGGCACTGGTACATTGCTCATCACAGTATATTGAGCAACAAACTAGCAGAGAAGGGAGATAGCTGCACTGCCAAGTGCAGCACCATTGTGCTGTATGCCATTCTTGCATGGGAGAAGCCGAGACTGCACTGGTGCTCCCTTGGTGAATGGAGTAAGACTTGGGGTGAGCTCATTACCTTGGAGAGTAAATGGTTAAGACCACAATGGAACAGGATCAAGTTTGTTTTTTTTTAAGTAGACAATATAGCTGCAATTAGATGGCATAGAAGCCAATTATATAGACAGTGAGACTAGAATATGAAATTGCTTTACTCTGTTTCTTGGATAATACACCTTTCAGTAACAAATGTGAATGTCTCCTTTGTTCTTGTAAACTGCACTGGAATGCTTATCTTCAAAAACACATGGAATATGTCTTTCTTTCCATACTGCAATGAGTACACTCAGGGGCCATTTCTCCCCAGTCCACTCAACATCTTGGCCATATCTACTTTAATCTTGTATGTGATGGTCTCCTACGGTGGGCTTTTCTTCCTCTTTCATCATAGGCTGTGTCTGGGGCAGTATACCTTCCTTAGGGTTTTCTTTATTCAGAATCTGCTCGAAACACTCCTTTCATTTGCCTTTGATGACCTGTGGACTGGTGAGCAGATTGTTATTGGCATCCCTTACAAATGGTGTTTGATGATTGTCTTCTTTATATTTCAGTCTTTCCTTTGCAATCTGATAGAGATTCTTTGTGCCATCTGCTGAGTCACTTTCCAGAAACTAGAAGGGAGCTTCTAATGTCTTGTTCTTGCTATAGTGACTGCTCTCTTATCCTCATAACAAAATAAACTTTAGTAACAAATCTGTAATATATTTACTTATCTAATTACAATAGGCAATGTGGCGTTAATTCAGAAGCACTAAAATCATATGGCACCATCAAAAAATGTCTGTCTACCATGAGGTTTCTAGTCTAACACTCATCCTGTTCTCTTCAGTGTGTTCATTTCAGACATATCTTAGAGAACAGAGAATAGGCTCAACCATACTTCTCAACCTCTTGGAGCAAGGCCCCAAAATAGGGACACTTTTTAAATATTGCTCTTCCAAAATTAGAAAGTTGATAGAGTAACATGTTTTGCATTAATATGAATTTTCCAGATGTGAAGTCAGTTAAGTCAAATGTATGCCATTATTTTCTGACTTCAGTCCTCAATGATTTGCCAATCATTTGTTAGAAAACCATAATTTTATGAGAAACAGGTGAAAAATATGAAGCAAAAAATCGGGATATTCTGCAAAATCTGCTCAGTTGAGAGATATGGGCTCAGCCTGTTTGTTGGATACACAAAGACAGGTATGGGAGAATCTAAAGAACAACTCAGAAAAGCTGTAGAAGTAAGCAAAACAATAGCAATTGCATTTCAGTGCGGATAAAAGCAAAGTTATAATTTGAGTAACAACAACCCTGGTATGACACAACCCTGGTTTGAAATTTGAGCTGAGGGCTGGAACTGATGACAACAGAGTGGGAAAATAAATGGGGTGTTAATCACACCTGAATTAGACCACCAAAATCAGAGTGAGAAGATGGTGGCAGTATTGAACAAAAAGTTGAGATGTACTCTCAGGAACAGACACCAAAAGAAAAAAAAGTAATAATTCTACTCTACCGATCCCTTATAGGTCACTGCTTGAGTGTTTTCTGCAGTTCTGGATGCCCTACAAGGAGGTGGACATGGAAGGAAGAAGCAACTTATGTGGGATGGAAGGGAAGGGGCACATCCAGAGAGAAGATAAACTGAAACTTTTCTCACCAGATACCAGGAGAGAGAGGCAGTACATGACAGTGGTTCATTGCATCATTTCAGGAGGAAGTGAAGGGGGCAGTCATCCTGAACAGGAAAGCCAGACAGGAAAAAAACAGTGACTAGCAACAGATTGTAGAGATAAACTAAACTATTCTTGGATATGTGAAAGTACTTCTTCACTGAGAGAATTTGTGGACAGATGGAATGAATTGCCAGAATTGTAGATGAAAATGGAATCGATGGAAGTATTAAAAAGGGATAGGGACATAATGAAAGGGTATGGTGGAAGGAAAGGCTGGAGGGAGAATTAGAATGTTAAATGCACTAAAATGGCAGACTGGATCAATTTATAATCATATTTTGCAAAGCAAATTTAATGCAATGAAATGTACTGAATAAACTTGGGTGTTATCCATATGCATACTCATGCAGAGCACTTTAGTCAGTAGCTGGCTACAGCAGTAAGTTAAGAGAAGTACTATAAATCGGCTCTCCATACTCAATATATCCACTTGTATGGCATGTGTATAACCCATTCTCTAACTTCAATCACGGTTCCCTAGTGGCCTGCTTGTGTGTACCACTCAACCACTTTGGTGCTGTAAGTAGTTCCAAAGACATGGCATAAAATATTGGAAGTGTGACCATTTTCTAACAAATTTCTGCATCTTTTGCACTGAATATCACAATGGCATAGGAATTGCCCTACTCTGGCCAATTTTTGAAAATCCCTAAAATTGTACCTTTTAGACCTTGGCATTTACACTGAACTTTGTTATGCCTTCTATGCTGCTGGTTTATTTCATTTGTTGTCGAATTTTCACATTTTATTTTGTTGTACATACTATTGTATAATTGTTTCATTTTATATTTCACATTGTTCACTAATCTTGCTAGTTTATTTTGCTGCACTTCTTTTACAGACACCCTAATAAACTTAAAATTGCTGTTCAGTCCTCACAAGGATTTTATCCTTATCTCATTTTTTGTTTATCCTTAAACTTTAATATAAAATCAGTTGTCTGAAACAATTTCTTCTTGTGTATAGGGTCATAGGTTCATAGGTAGGTACTAGGCTATCTGCTTGAGGGCATTTATAAGCCTAGCCAGAGTGTGTCGGCTTTCGCCGCCCCATTGATTAATTAACTGATCCTCTGTCAAGCAGAGCCAATGAAGTGATCCCAGGGGTGTATTTTCTGTTACCCATCCACTCGTCAAGGTATCTCTTGAAGAGTGTTAGTGAGGGGCTCTGCCTAATGTAGACAGGAATTTTGTTCCAAAGCATGGGGAGCCTCTGTGACAGGAATCTCTCCCCCCAGCATGTTCTATTTATTGTTGTGGTGAGGTTTAGCTCACTAGAGTGCATGGCTCGCAGTGACTTAGATTTCTTTAGGTGGAGCATGTCCATCAATTCTGAGTCGGACATGGCTTTGTAAGTCAGGCAGAGATCACTTCTGAGTAAGCAATATGCCACTGATTACAGTCTGGCTGCATAGGAAATATGTTTGAGGCCAGTAATCCTCTTGGTGAGGTACTTTTGTGGTCTTTCCAGCTGTTGGAAGCGTCTTGTGCGGTGTATCCCAAATGGGGCATTGTACTCTATGATGGGTCTAATGAGTGATGAGTAGAGGGGCACTATAACCTCTTTATTTCTAGATGCAAACCCTTTAGTAATTAGATGGGCCACATAGAAGGATTTCCTAACTACTTTGGCAATATGATTGTCAAAGGAGAGATTACTATCTACCTGTGTTCCCAGAGCTCTTATTACCTCTTCTGTATTAAGGTGGCTGCCACCTATGTGGTAATTCGTGGGTGTTTTGTTTTTCCCAAACAGGATGACTATGCATTTTTTGGCACTTAGCTTGAGGCCATGACTTTGACACCAAGTGTCCGTCTCAGTAAGGCCCTCTTGGAGGATGTCCGTGTCAGCCGAAGAGTCAGTTATGGCTCCCAGTTTGCAGTCATTGGTGAACTTGGTTAGCCATAGTCCTCCTGTGTTTGCCTGTACTTCTGAGAAGTATATGCCGAACAGTAGGGGTCTCAGGACCGAGCCTTGTGGGACACCACTTGTGACTGATTTAGAGTCGGACCTGGAACCCGCTATTCTTACTGTGTGAGTTCTCTCTGTAAGCCAGTTGGCAACCCATCTCATGACGTAGGGGTTTATGTTCAGGCTGGTGAGTTTTTCTGCAATACCCGAGTGGGGAATGGTGTCGAAAGCCTTGGCGAGGTCAAGGTAGGCTGTGCAGACCACCTTTCCCTCATCTATGGCCTTGGTGAAGTCTCCAAGAAGTCAACCAGGTTTAGTAGGCATGATCTGCCCTTAACAAAGCTGAACTGGGTCAGGTCAAGTGTTTGGAGGTTCCCAATGTCTTTGTTAATGAGTTCCATGATGATGTGCTCCATAGCCTTGCAGACCAGACTAGTCAGGCTTATGAGGTGATAGTTACCAGGGTCAGTTGTGGCCCCTCCTTTGTGGAGAGGAATAACCATTGCTGTGCACCATTCTATGGACATGTAGCCTGTGGAGAGGCTGAGGTTGAACAGCCTGTTTAGGTGGGGGGTTAGTTTGTTCTGTAGTTCGTGCAAGACGTAGCCTGGGACACCATCTGGTCCCATTGACGCTGTGTTTTGGCTTTTGAAAGGGCTGTTTTCACCTGTGCATCTGTGATTTTTGGGACACTACACTTTTCCAGTATTGTTGTGGGCCCTTTTGGAGGTGAGAGGGGGGTGAAGTTTGCACTGAATCTATCTGCCAGGATGTTGGCAATATCAGTAGGTTCACTATATTTTGTGCTATTTTGCACTAGTTCAGTGCATATCTGTATGTTGCCACTTAGATTCTTAACATAGCTAAAGAAGGCTTTGTGGTTATCTTTTGAATCCTTGGCTAGTTTTCTTTCGTAGTTAGTCTTGAATGATTTCATGAGGGACCTTAGTTTCTTACTGATACTGATCAGGGATGTCTTTCCTTCTTGGGATTTGCCTGTTTTCTGAACTAGTTTCTTCCTGCTATTGTATAGCCTGTTTATGGCAGGGGTCCACCAAACTGGTTTCCTTCTGTTAGAGGAGTGAGTCTTGGTTTTGCTAGGTATGGTACAATCCATGCATCCTTGTAGGTGCTCATAGAGTGGATTTGTAAAGATTCCTGCATCTTGGGCAGCATTATCCTTTAGCATGGGGGCTGTGAAACTTACCACCTCTGTCTTAAATAAGGTGAAGTTTGCTTTAGAAAAGTTTTTTACTGTGGTTTCCTTAGTTGGGGGTGGTGGTAGGGTGTGGACATCAAGAGTGATTAGTTTATGGTCTGATCTAACCAGTGACGGGCTGACCTCCAGTGTGGAACACCTGTCGCCCATGTTGGTGATGACCAGGTCCAATATGTTTTCACCTCTGGTAGGGGAGTTTACCAGCTGATCCAGGGCATTTGAGTTGAAGAATTCCAGGAAGCGCTGGGCCTCGGAGTTTGTACTCGAGTAGTTTTCCAAGTGAATGGTAGGATAATTGAAATCACCCAATATCAGGGTGTTCAGTAGGACCTTCATGTTTTCCAGTGTCTCCAGAAAGGTGAAGTGGTGGTCCTGGGTCATGGAGGGTGATCTGTAACAGGCCACAATTTGCATTGCAGATTTGCCCGATGTTAGTTGCACATGAATGATCTCAGAGGTATCATGCTGCACCACTAACCTGGAGGTGTAGGTATCCTTGATGAATATGGATACACCCCACTCCTTTTGTGTTTCAGTCCATGTTCTGTGGCCGAAACGTGTGGTATAAGTTGTACCCCGGTAGTGCTGGGGTGCTCTCTGGAGCCTTGAACCAGGTTTCAGTTACTGCACAGATGTCAACGTTCTCCATACTGAGGAGTGCTTTGAGTGCATGCATTTTGAGATTTAAACTCCTGGCATTGAGTAGCATAACCCTCAGTTTTTTGTTTATTGTGCTGTTTACAGAGTTGGGTTTGACTTTTGAGCCTTGCCTAAAAAAGAGACTATGGGGGCAGCAAGAGCCTTGGCCAGTATTCAAAAGCCTAGGGGTGACAGGTGCAAGCCGTCTCTTGCAAAGCAACGCGGCTTGTCGAGCATGTTGTCCGAGGCTGACAGACACTGGATCCCCTTTGAATGACACCAGAAGCTTAGCCAATTGTTGAAATTGATCATTTTTTCTTTATACTGAGGTATCATTCTTGGTTAGGGCAGGATGCTACTCAGAGTGGGTCATACCAGCCTGGGTTACATGATCAGAGAGCTCTTCCATGTCTCTTTTCATGTAGACCAGGGAGGTACATCTCAGGTCATTCACACCAACATGAACAATGACAGAGTCATATTTGTACTTTTTCTGGAGTGACCTGAGTGCTTGTGTTATGTGGCAGATTCTGTCTCCTGACAGGCAGCTAACAGTAACCTTCTGCTTGTCCAGCCTAGTGAGTGGGACGTCAGTGTGCCTGACTATAGAGTCACCTATTACTAGTGTGTTAGGTATGTTATTTTGCCTTAAGGGCTGTGATTGTGTGGCACACTGATTTTGTGTTTTATGTGTTGTCTAGTTTGTGATGGGAGGTGCAGATTGTTTGGGTGTCTGCTTTGGAGGTCTCTGATGCTTTTGCAGGTTTTTATTTAGAGCCTCCGAGTATATGATCTTGGGTATTTATGCGTATTTTTTGCCAGTGCTGTTTTAGTAGGTCTATGTGCAGCTGGAGGTGTGGTGCAAGTGTTAACCTTCTCCTCTTGACTGTCTGTTCCATTCTTGGGTGGAGACAGCTTAGCTTCCAGTTTGGCTGTATAATTGCATCTCTCGCATATGTTAGTGTTTTGTGATAGGAGGACAGGGTTGTCTGTGTACATGAGGCAGTTGTAACATTGCCTCAGGATACCCAGATTCACCAGCTGGACTGGAGAGTACACCTGAAATTGCCCTTTGGTCATGCCTGAATAGTAGGGTGAGCTGCTTAGTCGCTTGGTTGGTGAGGAGTGAATAAAGAGCCTTGTCTTGCTGGGCAATCAGTGTCAGGGTATATTAGTGCTTGTTATTAGGGCTGAGCAAGTGCTGGGCTGTAGGATGCTTTTTGAGTGCTTAGGTTGAGAGTTAGACTAGTTTCAAGGGAAAAACTGAAAAGGAGACTTACTGTAGCCAAGAATAATTTAACCGTAGCTAACCGGCACTGCCCCGTGTGCAAAACTGTGCAAAAGCGGTTTTTATAGTAGGGAAATGAAAGAGATAGAAATTAGCCCAAAATGGCCAATAAACTACTAACTTCTGGGCTGGAACCACTCCTTCAGGGACAGATAGGTTGCTCAAAGCTCCCCTCTCTCACAGGTGAACAGAGAAACTTCCTTCTATCCAAGTAAGGTATGGGCAACTCAGAAACTAGTATCACTGAATTCAGCACTAGTCTGAAAACTGGACTATACTAGCTTAGAAAGGTGGGAAACAAGGAATTTTTTTTGGGGTTTTTTTGTTGTTTTTTTTTTGAAAAGATAAGGCAAGAAAAGTAAAAAATACACTTAAAACAGCTTTAAACGACTACAAAAGATCAGAAAAGGCTATCGCACTTTAGTGTGTAGCCTACAACAGTTAAACAAATTATTTAAACAAAAAAACAACTTTTTAAAAGGGCAGGCAGTCAAATAAGTACAATATGTGAAAAAACAACCTTTTAAATCACAATAAATGTTGGAAAATCTGCATTTAGGCGGAAAACAGTTAAGTACAGCAGGAAAGCACAGAAAACTGATACTTAATCACTCCAAAGTCTCTCTTCTAAGGTAGAAGGCTTGTATCAGTGTAAGGCTTTCTAGTGCTACCCAGTAGGTTAGTTACAGGAAAGATGGGAAACAAGTGCAGATGTGGTCTTTTAAAATAGAAAGTTGAAAGAGATGGACAAACTGTCCAAATGGTCAATAAACTACAATTTCTGGGCCACGAATCTCTCCTCTCATGGTAGACAGGCTACCTAGTGCTTACTACTCCCACTGATAAGCTAGAAGGTTTTCCTCCAACACAGAAAGGCTTGCAGGGCTCAGAAGCTTATCAACAGTCCTGGATACAGCAACTTTGTATCTGGACTAGGCTAGTTACAGGAAAGGTGGGAAACAAGCGCAAGTGCGGCTTTTAAACCAGAACGTTGAAAGAGATGGAAAAAACTGCCCAAACAGCCAGTAGCTACAATTTCTGGGCCAGGAACCACTCCTCTTGTGGTAGATAGGCTACCTAATGCTTACCACTCCCACTGATAAGCTAGAAGGCTTCCCTCCAACACAGAAAGGCTTTGGGGGCTCAGAAGCTTACAGAGTCCTGGATACAGCAAATCTGTACCTGGACTAGACTAGTTACAGGAAAGGCGGGGAACAAGTACAAATGCAGGCTTTTAAGCCAGCAAGTTGAAAGAGATGGAAAACTGCCCAAACAGCCAAATAAACTACAATTTCTGGGCCAACACTCACTCTTCCCGTGGAGGATAGCCTACCTAGTGCTTACCACTCCCACTGATAAGCTAGAAGGCTTCCCTCCAACAGAGAAAGGCTTGGGGGGCTCAAAAGCTTACTAACAATCCTGGATACAGCAACTCTGTAACCAGACTAGGCTAGTTATAGGAAAGGTGGGAAACAGGCGCAAGTGAGGATTTCAAACCAGAAAGTTGAAAGAGATGGAAAATAAACTGCTCAAAAAGCCAATAGCTACAATTTCTGTGCCAGGGACCACTCCTTTTGTGGTAGATAGGCTACCTGATGCTTACCACTCCCACTGATAGGCTAGAAGACTTCCCTCCAACACGGAAAGGCTGGGGGGGGCTCAGAAGTTTACAAAGAGTCCTGGATGCAGCAAATCTGTACCTGGACTAGACTAGTAACAGGAAAGGCAGGAAACAAGCGCAAACACAGGTTTTAAATCAGAAGGTTGAAAGAGATGGAAAAGCTTTCCAAATGGCCAATAAACTATAATTTCTGGGCCAGAAATCACTCCTCCTGTGGTAGATAGGTTACCTAGTGCTTACCACTCCCACTGATAAGCTAGAAGGCTTCTCTCCAACACAGAAGGGCTTGGGGGGCTCAGAAGCTTACGAACAGTCCTGGATACAGAAAATCTGTACCTGGACTACACTAGTTATAGGAAAGGTGGGGACCAAATGCAAAACAGGCTTTTAACCAGAAAGTAGAAAGAGATGGAAAAACTGCCCAAATGGCCAATGAACTACAATTTCAGGGCCAAAACCCACTCTTCCCATGGTAGATAGACTACCTAGTGCTTACCACTCCCACTGATAAGCTAGAAGGCTTCCTTCCAACACAGAAAGGCTTGGGGGGCTCAGAAGCTTACCAACAGTCCTGGATACAGTAAGTCTGTATATGGACTTGACTAGTTACAGGAAAGGCAGGAAACAAGCTCAGAATTTTTTTTTTTTTACAGAAAAGCAGCTAAAACAGCAGTAAATACAATTGAAATTGCAGTGCAGGCCAGCACACCTGAGT
The DNA here is from genome assembly GCF_019279795.1 of Protopterus annectens. NCBI lineage: Eukaryota > Metazoa > Chordata > Ceratodontiformes > Protopteridae > Protopterus > Protopterus annectens. The sequence goes on from NC_056745.1 coordinate 803,386,972, forward strand.
GTGTAGCAACACTACAGCAAATACAGTTCAAATAAATGCAATTACATTAACAAATGACTAAAAAACAAGTGCAGAAGGCAGTAAATTAGAGGGCTACTAACAAGCAGTAATAAGTACAGAGTAAGAGCAACTGAACAGATAGCATGCAGAAGAGCAACTAAGACAGTTACAGTAAGAGCAGCTGAATAATATATATATATATATATATATATATATATATATATATATATATATATATTTTTTTTTTTTTTTTTTTTTTTCACCAAAACCCCACCACACATTCAGACATAATTTGGTGGGTCATCATGTTAACTCATTTTTTTTTCTATTTAGTATAAATTCACTTGTCTGATAAAAGCTGACAATATTACATTAATGTACTGAGAGAAATGCTTTAACAATTTTAATGTTTGATTATACAGTCCATTATCATGTATGTGCCAGTCTGTAGTATAACATCTTCAAAATAATTAATAGAACTCCATTAAAAAGATAGTTGTGATGATTTTAACTACTTAAAATTAAATACTGAAAAAAACATAAAAACATGCATTTACTCAGCTCTATGGCAGGGAAACAAAACAGTTTGCGCTTTTAAGCATTTGGGTTATATATGCTAGACACAGATTATAGCAATGTATTTAGGCCCTTGATTGTTTTAATCAATATTTCTGTGATCAGCAGAGAAACCACAGTCTAACGCACTAAAACAGTATAAATAATGTATTAAGAAGCAGATATCAAGACTACTAAAACAAATGGCAATAAACTGACCCCATTCACTGTACTGAGAGTGAAGTTAATTTCTTTGTCATGATGTCAACAGGAAAAAGTATCTGTCAGAGTGCAGTCCTTTGGTACTGAATGTTTTATAATGACCAACCAGGACATGTAATGCATTCAGCATATGGATAACAACAGCAATATTTTACATAGATCAGAATAATGAAACACAAATGGATTCCCAAATCCAAATTCCCCATACATAAAGGTTGACACTATATTCACAGGTTCGGCTCTATAGTTTCTAGAAGTTGCTGTGAAAAAAGAAAGCAAAACAAAGATATATACATGAATTTCAGTGCTGTAAAGTATCATATTTCTCACAGACCATACCTGTCACAGAATACATCATAGTATTGATTTGTCTGCACACTGCCAGTCGATCAAAGACATCCTACCAAAGAGCATTTAGTGGATTATTTAGTTTGTCTAAAGTGCATTGATTCGATCCTTCAAACCATTAGGGAGCCTACTGGGTGACTGTGTGTATAAGACATAAGTATCTAATAAAACAAATCACCTTATTTGTTGCTGTGTATCATCCCAGTTAATGTTTAACCATTTTATTTTTAATAATGTTTATTAGTGTACACAACAGCATTTTGCTACCTGTCTGTGGCATGCATAGGTTCCTTTTAATTTGTTTCTGTTATCTTTGTAGGATATACATGAATGTTCCCCTCTGAAATAGTCCTTCATTTTTGTTTTGAATTTTATCAGTTGTGATTTTAGATCATATATCAGCTGGGATTCTTTTCCATGAAGTTGGTCCTAATTTAGTAAATTATCTTTCAACTGTAGTTGTGCAATATGGTTGTCCTATTTGGCATGCTATCTTGGGCAGTAATGCTGGTGTTTTCTTTTGAACAGTAAACAATTACAAAGTAATGATGTTCTAATAGTTATAATGATCTAATGCATTTCCTTTAGAAGGTCACATCAATGGTTCCTAGATAGTGTTGGCAATGCAAATCCAGCAGTTGTACTGGCTGCTGCCTGTAGCATTTGGAAATTTGTGTTGGAATTGAGTGCTGCTATTAGCAAAGGGTATTCAGTTTTTGGAATTAAAATATTTTTGATATAGCTATTCTCACCTCTGATATTAATAAATGGAATATTTTGTAGCATGCTTTGAGCTGGCGCACACAGCAGTCTTAGTGTGGAGATTAAAGGGTGATGTGAGATCAAACACAAAGCCTATGTATTTGTGTTTGTTCACATTAGGGAGTCATCTTATTGTTTGCATCTTATATTTATAGTGTTGGAGCTTTTGATAGTTTCTGTGGTGTTACAAACAAAAGTGCTAAGCTTATTTTATAATAAATTACATCTTGAGTTTGACGTGGCATGATTGACGGTGTTTTGATATGTTGGTCATTATTTTGTCAATTTTGGGGGCTCTGCTCACTTGATTTATCAAAATGCACAATCATTTACATACAGGTGACATATTCCAAAATTTAGAAAATCAGCTTACTAAAACAATCCAAACAAGAAAAAAAAATTCAAAGAGAAGCAAACAGTTTCTTCTTGTCAACCATTCAACAAACCCCACCACAAATTTAGATATAATTTGTGGGGTTATCATTTTATCTCATTTTTTCTTGTTGTTCTTAAACTTTGATATGAAAATAGCTTGTCTGATACAATATTACTTTAATAGCACATCAATGCACAGAGAGAAATCCTTTAAAAATATTTTTTGATTATACAGTTTGATATAATTTATGTACCAGTGTCTAGTATAACATCTTCAAAATAACTAATAGACCTCCATTATAAATAAGGTATTTATAATTATTTTAACTGCTTAAAATTAAAAAGTAAAAAAAAAAACATAAAAAGCTGACATGCAATTACATTTATTCAACACTGTGACAAGGAGACAGAACAGTTTATGTGTGCTTTCAAGCACTTGTTTTATATTCTAGACATAGATTATAGCAATGCGTTTAGGGCCTTGATTGTTTAAATCAATATTTCTGTGATCAGAATAGAAACCACAATATAACTAATACACAACAGTATAAATAATGTTTTAAGAAGCAGATATCAATACCACTAAAACACCTGGCTACAAATTGACTCTCTTCACTGTACTGAGAATGGAGTCAGTCTCACTGACAAGATGTCAACAGGCATGAACATCTGTCAGTGTATGTCCTTTGGTACTGAATGTTTTATATTGTCTAACTAGAACAAGTAATGCATTCACCAGAAGGATAACAAATAATGAAACACAAATGGATTCGCAAATCTAAATGTCTCATGCATAAAGTTTGACAATACACTCACACAATCAGTTTATAGTTCCTGTGTAAAAAGAAAGCAAAACAAATCTAAAGATGAATTTCAATGTGGGAACTCTCACATTTCTCAAAGGCAGACTATGTCATAATAAAGGTATAACTGATGACATGGTGTGGTATATTGAAGATTTACTCACAGTTGGTGTGGTTTAATCATTAGGGCGAAGCCCGAGTGATTCAACAAAGACAACCGTGGGTAAATCTTCAATATACCACAACCATGGAGTCGGTTATTTCTATTATACAATGACATTATTTAAGAAGAAGAAAAACTTACTTTTCTTAAATAATGTCTTTGTATAATGGCAGATTACTGTTCTTCCACCGGTTGTGGTATACTGCTTCTTCGTTTTGATGTACTGCGCATGCATATGGGACTTGCGTTCCCATGCATACCCAGTACATCAATGCTTTGAAACTGAAGCAACGGAGAAAAGAAAGTCTCCGTTGCTCCGTTTTCTCTCTTTTTTTTTTTTAATTGTAAAAAAAAAAAAGGTTTGGGTGCACTTTATACCAACGGAAAAAATTCTGGGTGACTGGACCTTTTTCCATTGGTATATTGCGGGATTTACAATGGCCACACTGGTTGGGCTGAGCCAATCAGCGCACATGTTGTCCGATAGTAATAGGGAGTCATTGTATAATACACAACATGCTATTGGTTTACCTACATACTGCCAATCTATCAAAGACATCCTACCATTGAGAATTTAGAGAATTATTTAGTTTGTCTGAAGTGCATTGATTTTATTATGTAAAGCATTAGACAGCCGCTTGGATACATGCAAGTATAAGCCATTAGTATTTAGTTAAAAAAATCACCTTGTTTCTTGATATAGATTATCCCAGTGAATGTTTTACCATTTTATTTTTAATTTGTAATCCCACAATGTAAGGAATCTGAAATGGCTGCAATAAAGTGTGGATTGCTACTTCTGTCATTTTTTTATTTAATCTGAAATGGCTTTTCACACCCCAAAGTGTACTAAACTTTTAAAGAGCTCAATATACTTTTTATACACTGATGTGCTTAAAAGTAATCTACTTCATTAGCTGGAGTACCAGTGACTGGTGTTCCTACCTCACTGCTGATTACTGAATATTCCTTGTATTCATAATTAGCAACAGGTTAACAAAAAACAACCCATCTGCACTCCCGATGTCTGATGTCTATCCCCTCAACCTCATTCTCTAAATATCCTGCTCCCAAGGTTACACCAGCTCAGTGAATGCATATTTATAGATCAAGTATGTGTATCTCTCAGACTCAAATACACAGATGAGCATTAAGCAGTGAGTACCTGAGACATGAGCAGATGGAATATGAGTCTGTGAACGACATTGGTATATACCATCCCTACATCCTTTTGCTAGAAGTTTTGAAAGCAGTTTGTATGGAAATATTTTTATTACAATTTGAAACTTGTAAAAAAAAAAATTTAATTTGACAAAGGAAAGGAAGAGAAATTGACTTCTCTGATTGATAATACCATAATAGTTATAAGACCTGCTAATAGGGAGGAGCCATGGCAGTAATGGATAAGTTTTTTATGATGTAAAGATTACAGAAAACTACTAAGAAGAACTTGCATTGCTAAACTTGATGACAGCTGATACATGATCTACTACAAATAATAGGAATGATGAAGAAGAGCATATATTTTCCCTCTTGATTGTGCTAAGCAAATACTTCAACATAGCTTGGAAAGAAATATGATGTCAATGGAGTTTGGCTGTCTTCATGCTAGCTAAAACAAATGAAGATGAGTAGTGGCAAAATATACTTTGTTACATGCAGGAGCACACATGCGCAACACTAAACTTATTCCCTTACAGAGCCTTCACCCTAGTAAACCAAAAACCACAGGTAAGCCAGGTGTAAAATAACAAAACCACAATATAGTAAAAACACCTGCTGCAACCACAGGACCAAATGTATTGAGTACTTTCATCCACAAAGATAATGAGACATCATCATAATCAACAGACATTCCATACAATGAATCATTAAGCAATGAATTCAGACACAAATAGGGGTGACTACCCTGCTTTCCAGCCTATTAGTCTTTATATTAAGTAGAGGGGACAAATATGTAGCTAGCGTGGGGCATAGGGGTCAGCTACCCCAGGCACAGGAAGTCAGTGCGTGCAATCTTCAATACTGACATTCAGTTTCAGAGTGCTGATATTACACTTGACAAAGGGCTTCAGTGCTCTGTGTGTGGACTAGTGCAATACTAGCATTCAGAAATGAATGTTAATACTGCATTTCTGGTCAGGGCTGAAGTGCTTAGCACTCCTTGAGTTGTAGCTAGCTGTAGCAAGGCACTTCTTACATTTGGAGCAAGCGGTTTGCTACAGTGTAAAGAAATAAAGAATCTTTCAACTCAAGTAAAACAGCCCAATTTAAGCTGATCTGCCATAATAATTCTTTATATAACAAAGATGTTCAATCACCTTGTCAACATCCTTAGCATCATTTCTAAAATAAAAAAATCAAATTTCCTAAAACCAGTGCACAGAAGGGAATGTTAAAACAAGGCATTATTAGAATCTCCATTTTTAATACTCAGTACGTGTTCATATATCCTTTGCTGTAACTTTTTTCCAGTCTTTCCAGCATATTAAGCACTATATTGTAAACCTATAGCAATATATACCACCTCAGTCGTATTGCAATTGTATCTGCTAGGCCATGCAATCACTCTGGGCTTATCAAAAATAGTAAGGTTAAGATTTTAGAGTATAAATCTACACTGTCAACATACCCCACATTTGGACAGCCAGATTAGGAACATTATTTTCTATAAGAGTACCATACAATTGCTAAATGTATACCTTAATCTGAAATTGGAGTAATAATCTTATTAAAAAAAGGTCAGAATCAAACATTAATTTTCAGTTCTTTTCCAAGATATGTTGAACCTCTCCAGTATCCAAAGAGTGGTGTAATATTATAATTCTGAGCAAATGATCATCAGATTTTAATCTCCCCCAAATAAAGGATTACATAAAATATGGGCAAATTTTCCCATTTGTGTTTGTCAAAACCTCACCAATAATATCGTCAATTAAAGTTTCTGGATATTTCTTAACCAAAAACATAGTTTCAATTTTGAGAATTCCAATTTAAAATTATTGTCATCTGAAATATTCCTTCACAGACATACAAACAGATAGACATACAAACTGTCTCAACCATGCTTCTTTTCTCAATTAACTACTGAGAATGATCACATTGTAAATAATATTTGAAAAAATGGTTTTATAAAAAAACAGTTGACTCTGATTACACTCAAAATTTTGTATAAACAAGCATCTAAAAATAAGTCTACTAAACTCAAAAGTAATAATAAATTCACAAAAAGTTAGTAGTATTCTCTAAATATTAAAAAAGTCATTAAGATTATTTTGATCAACACACCTTAATATAAAAATGTAATTCAAAAATCTCAACTACAGCTTAAAAAAATGTTTAAAAATCATTTTAAAATACAAACCACTTCCTAGTGACATAGGACCAAATTAGTAGCACAAGGTACACCCATTGCTACACCTAACACTTAGGTTCATAGGTTCATAGGTTTATACTAGGCTATCTGCCCTAAGGCATTTATAAGCCTAGCCCAAATTATTGTGGCTTACGCCACCCCTTATATGAAAAAATACTGTGCCCATTAGTTTGTTGTGCCTCTGTCCAGCAGTGACCCAGAGATGATTCCCGGGGTAAACCTACGATCTCCCATCCACAGGTCTAGATTTCTCTTGAACAGAGTCAGCGAGGCTCTGCCTCACATGGACCGGGATTTTATTCCACAGCATAGGGAGTCTCTGAGTGATAAATCTATCCCTCCAGCACGTCCTATTTATATCCGTGCTAAGGTTTAAGTCGCTTGCTCTAGTGGTTTTGGTGGATTTGGATTTTTTGAGGTGGAGCATGTCCATTAATTCCGGGTTGGACATGGCCTTGTATGTCAGGCACATGTCACCTCTGAGCAGACGGTATGCGACTGAATAGAGCTGGAGTTTCTTCAATCTGGCAGCATATGACAGATTTTGGAGTCCCTTTATCCTTTTGGTGAGGAACTTTTGGGGTCTCTCCAATTGCTGCAGATGTCGGGTGAGATACATCCCGAATGGGGCATTGTACTCGATCATTGGTCTGATAAGTGAAGAGTACAGGGGAACAATGACCTCACTAGATCTGGATGTGAATCCCTTCATGATCATGTGGGCAATGTAGAAGGTCTTTCTAACCACTTTAGCAATGTGAGTGTCAAAATTCACCATTGAAGGTGAAACATTTATTTCTCAATATCATGCCCACAAAACAATGCAAAGTGCTGATGTCCTTATCACTGAGTTTAGAAACTTCAGCCAAAAATTCCATAAACCATTCCATACCAAGCTCCTGTTCTAACCACAGTAAAAAGTTCCTTAATATCAACAGCAACTGGCATATCTTCAGTCCAAAAAGGTATCAAATGTATCTTGTCAAGAAAATCACAGGAATTCTTTAACACTCCTGGGATCTTACCAAAATGGGTTTTCAATGTCTAATCAACAAAAATAACCAAAGCTTCTTTTTAGGACCTCCACTAGAGATAATTGTTCGCAATGGTGGCTCAATCACATTCTGAAGTATTTTTGAAATTCCAGAAATAATGGAAAAACTAATAATCTTATTACACAACATATCATTTAAAATCAAATTAATCACTTTATAAGACTAGTGAACCTCATTAATAGAAACTACTTGATAAAATTCATCATTCATCATCCTATTCAACATCTTATATGAATTGTCAATTCAATCTCCTAGTGGGAATACAAGGAAACCCGCCTTTGAATAAAATGTATTGGACTTCATTAACCATAAATAAAAATTCTAAAATCAGAATCTACCAAATTGTCATTGGAAACAAGTAAATGTCCATTATAATGTCAATATATTCCTCCATGGAGTCCTGTAACTATGCCACAAATTTGAAGATGGCTGATTGTTGTTGTGCCTGCTTGCACTGGGAAGTGGACTTCACCTGATCTGCTGTTCTCTGTGAGCATCTTAGAGGGAGTGTATCCAAAAGACTCTAAACCTAACCTGCAAACAATGACACAAACATTCCCACCTCCTAATGGCTAAGCTTTCATTATATTAGAAAGTTTTGGAATTAGTATTCCAAACCCACGCTTATCGTACCCAAATGGAATTGATATTTTTTCTCCAAACATCATCAACATTATAAAAAAGGAATAACCAACCAAATTTGAAAGTCAATCACTTGGTCAATGAACTTCACATTCAACAGAGTGAATGACACACACACACACACACACACACACACACACACACACACACACACACACACATATGTGTACTGATATTGACCAATATATTTGAATCTTGATGTTTACAAAGTCAAAACCTAAAGCTCAACTTTGCAAATGCTGACATGCTACTATGCATGTGCCAATCTCAATGCTAGTGCATGCAACAATTTATAACAAAAAATTAGATTAAAATATCATTTCTTGCAGGAAGGCAAGCCCCCCTGTGCCCCCACACCCTCTGCTAATTGTGTATATATATATATATATATATATATATATATATATATATATATATATATATATGTGTGTGTGTGTGTGTGTATGCATATAACTCGTCATCATCATCCTCTTTTTTCCCATTTTCTACATGGGGTCAGGGTGGCATGTCAACTGTTGCCATCTGTCTAGATTCAGTGGCAGTCACCTATCTTCTTTGTCAGTGTTGCCTGTCTTCTCTCACATAATCCATCCACCTCTACGGTGGATGCCTTCATTTTCTCTTGCCTTCCTCCTATCTGTCTCATATCTTCTTCATCAGACTATTTTCCTGCACATGTGCCCATACTACCATAATCTGTTCTCGTTGACCTTCTCTGTAATTGGAGCTACTTCAGCTTCTGCTTTGATGTCCTCATTTCTTCATCTGTTCCACAGTGTACCTCTTCCCATCTATCTCAGGCACTTCATCTCCATCACGTCTGGCTTCCTCATTTGTTCTGCCTTTATTATTGCACACATTTCTGCACCATACAGTAGTACTGGTCACACCACTGTTTTGTACACCTGTCTTATCAACGTTTTGGCATTCTTCTGTCATATGCTACCCTTGACACTCTGCACCAGGTGTGTGTAGCACCTCTGATCCTCAATATGACCTGTTCATTCAGACTTCCTTTCTTGGTAACCATCCCTCACAGATATTTGAAGTAGTTAACCTGTTCATCTGCTTTCCCTTGTATCTCAATTCGCAGCTTCCTCTGATTTCCCTTATTTGCTGCCATGACAACTGTATTATTTGTACTCAGTTTCATCTCATGTGACTTCAGTTTTGCATTTCATTCCCCTATCCTTTGCTGAAGTTTTTACTCACAGTCTGCCTGCAATGACATGTCATCTGCATACATCAGCTCTGTTGATCTGTCCTCTCTGACCTGTTTGCTGATGTAGTCCAACACCAGTATGAAAAGCAGCCGGCTCAGAGCTGAACACCCACTCCCACTGGGAACCCCTCTGTGAGACAGAACACTTCTTCCACTTGAGTTTGCACTTACGTACACAGCCTGTACTAATTCTACAAATGTTTCTGGGACTTTGAACCTCGGCAGGATTGCCCATATCAACTTTCTTGGTACCTTGTAATATCCTTTCTCCAACTCTAGGAATGCCCAGTAGGACTCTTTCCTCATCTTTAGCTTATTCTTGACTGTCTGTCTCACTGCAAATATCAGGTCAATCCTGATCTAAATCCAAATTACTACTTAATCTCCTATCTTGCTTTCTACTGCTTTGCATATTTGTTTATCTATTACCCTTTCCAGAAATTTCATGCACTGTGACTGGAGTTTGTTACCTTTACATTGCCCACAGTTTTGGATGTCCCCTTTGTTTTTGTACACCAGCACTAGCATGTTTATTCTGCAGTCATTTGGGATATGCTTTTCTCTCCATACTGCTATGAGTACCTACCCTAGGAATTGTGTTATTTTGCACATCTGTTGATAAAATTTTATCAGCTAAACAGATGTCGAACTAAGGTAGAGTCAGCCAACTTCAGTCGACCCATACATGCACACACACACACACACACACACACACACACACATATATATATATATATATATATATATATATATACATACATACATACATACGGTCCCCCTTCAAAATTCAAAACATCTAAAACTCAAAACATCTAAAATCAAAACATCGAGACCATAATATCTAAAATCCATAACATCTAAAACCCATAACATCGAATTTTATAACATATAAAAATGTATAATATGTAATAGTGTATCATCAAATGTGTAACTGTTATAGTTTAATCTGTTCATCTTGTAGTATCACTATGACATGTTGTATTTTTTATTTCTATAGTTATTTATATAGTGTAGGAATTTATACTATTTATATAGTGTTTATTTTGCCACTCTGTATGTGTTTTTTATGCCATACAGGTAAGTGATATAGACATTATGTGTAAATTTTTTATGGTGATCGTGATACAATGGGGTTGGGAAATTTACTTTTTCTCACTGTAGTGCGATCTCAGAGTTGGTATATTTAATTTACGGCGGGTGTGGGGGGCAGACCCCCCTACATGAGAGGTGCAGGGGGCTAACCCCCCTGAAGAAACATCATAAAAAGTGTGTTTGTTAGTTTGGTGTTGCTATATGTGGAGGGGATATTATTTTCGTGTGATTTATAGTGTTCAGTGTTGTGATGTACATTTTAAATGTTATGACATTCTGTGTTATGGGTTTTAGAAGCTTTGGGTTTTAGACGTTATGGTTTCAATGTTATGATTTTAGATGTTATGGGTTTTAGATGTTATGAAGGGGAACTATATAAATATATATGTGTGTGTGTGTGTGTGTGTGTGTGTGTGTGTGTGTGTGTGTGTGTGTGTGTGTGTGTGTGTGTGTGTGTGTGTATGGATACACATTTCATCCCTGAATTACCACAATGCCGAAACACATAATGTCGAGACCATAATAACGAAAATGCATTACCACAAATGTTTAGAAGATTATATTTAAGAAGATCAATGTACCACTGTGTTTTCATATCAGTGTAATACAGATTGGGAAGTCTACCCTCTTCCTTAGTGTCATGCAGTGTCGGAGGTGGCATATATAATTAGCAGGGGGTGTGAGGGATTTCCCCCCTGCATAAACATTATTATTGTTTTTTTTAAAGGAGTTTAGTTTAATGTTGTATAGTATGTGTTCTGCATGTAGCTTTGTATGTGAAATGAGTGTGTCTCTTTAAGATTCTGTGCAACGTTGATCTTAATTATGGGAATTTTCTTAACCTCTTATGTTAGCTGTAATGTTCATATGTCTGGTTTGCTACAGAGGTTTGTAAGGTAAAGTGAATAGTTTTTTTAGTGGTGGATTAGTTTATTTTGTTTGAGAGAGTCGTAAGTGTTTGTAATGTTGAGGTTCAGTTGGAAGGTAGATATAATTTTAGTTGTTAGTTGTTTGGATATGTTGTGGGTATGGTTTTCTAGTTTTTTGTTGTAGTAGTGTTTTGGGTGTCAGTTGTGTGGAGTGATTTTTACAAGTTTTTTCTCGATGTTGTGAGGTTCGATTTTATGAAGTTCGGTGTTGTTTATTTTCATTATTTTGACTTTTCGCTACTATGGTCTCTACATTATGCGTTTCAGCATTGTGGTAATTCAAGATTGAAAAGTAGATCCATTTATACATAGATATACACACACACACACACACACACACACACATATATATATAGATATATATATATATATATATATATATATATATATATATATATATATATATATATATATATATATATATATATATATATATATATATACAAGGAGTACCAGCAGCAGGATCATTCCTTCCTTCCTTCCCTAGCTTTTTCTCAAGCAATATAGAAAGCAGCTGCAGGAAGGTTCACTAGAAACATCCCTAAAGCATGCACATAGAAGGCTCATCCAAAAGACAATCTGAGCCATCCCCACCATTTATTTTGTACAGAAACTCTGCCATCTCAACCCTTGTGCTTTTAAGTAGGTCCTGGGCAGCCAGTCCTTTCTGCATGCATTTTAGCCTGCACAGTGACTAGTATACAGACACATACTTCACTGCCCTCATTTGTAACCAAAAGGCTTACAGTCTGTAAACCCTCCTCCACAGACATCCTGCTCTCTACTTCCTAATAGACATTGAGATTTACTTCTTACTGTTCTTACTCAACTCTTGTTTTCTAAACATGCTACCTTTTGTCTCCTCCAGGCTCTCTTCTGTGACACTGCATGCCTTTAAAGAAGTCATGCTTGGTCTCCCTTTCTTAAGTTCATTTGTCCTTTGCTCCCTCCCTCCTTAAGTTTATTTCTCCTTGCTCCACACTTAGGTTCATAGGTTCATAGGTTGGTACTAGGATATCCGCCCTAGGGCCTATACAAGCCTAGCCATAACAATTCCCTGGATATTTCTTCCCACAATATTTACTTCCCTGGACCCCTGTCTAGCAGGGTGACAGACGTGATCCCCGGGGTGAATTTCCTATCTCCCATCCAATTGTCAAGGTTCCTTTTGAAGAGGGCCAAGGAGGCACTCTGCTTGATATGCATGGGCCATCTATTCCAGAGTCTGTGGAGTCTCTGGGTCAGGAACCTATCCTTCCAGCATGTTTTGTTTATTGTGATGAGAAGGTTTAGCCCTAGAACATGTGGCTCTGAGGGATTGGGATTTCTTTAAGTGTAGCATGTCCAACAGCTCTGGGTTTGACATGGCCTTGTATGTTAACCAGAGATTGCCTCTGAGTAGACGATATGCAACAGAGTATAGCTGGAGTTTTTTAAGGCGGTCAGCGTAGGGCATCTGCATCCCCCCTCTATGTCCAACCAGTGCTTTGTGTCCCTGCCCAAGTAGCTGACACACACACACTCCTTGACATTTGATTTATATACAAACACACACACACCTGGGAAAGGCTGGCGCAAGTTTACTAGCTATACCCCCTTCTGCCCAAACTGTAAGGTAGTTTTTATTACCTCCGGCCAACTCGTACCAGCTATTTTAAGGCCCTTATCAAAGGGTGTCCAATCCTACTGTGTAATGCTACTATTAATCCAAATGGTAGTCTGACCAAGAGCAAGGCTGTTTAGATATGCAAGTATTCTAAGAGCTTAACTATCTCTAAGCAGACCAGCCACAATTAAAAGGGTTAAATATATTTAACAATAAATAATAAAAGAACAAGACAATACTCTGTGAATAATCGGTTACATCAGAGTTCAAAATCACAGGAAATATTTAAATCAACATTGCAGAACAGTCTGAAATAAATACAGAAAACATCTAAGCTATACTTTACTATATTCCTATCTGAATCTAAAAGAGTTACTATGCCCTAAACACTTACTTACAGCAAGGCAAGTGCAGAAGGTGGTAACGAGTGGATGTTCTTGTTAGGTCCAAGACAAACTACAAAATGCATAGTCTCTCTCTGAAAGAGTTCTTAAATTAATTTCAAATATTGCTGCTGGGTTAGCTTGGATGACATCACTTTTTGTCACCTGACTTTAGTTCCCAGGCTAAACCCCCATTGTAGTATTTGACATTCCTTGGAAAAAATACATATCTCTCAAATGTTTGCAGATCCTGGAAGTCATAAAACAATAAAACACTTCTGCATCTCATACCTAGTAATTACTTCTCTTTCAAGACAATACAAAAACTTCTAGCTCTAAACATTGTGTCTCCTGTTGCATTGAAACTAAGAGATAATATATTTTGTTTATGGCCCAGAAATTATAAAAAACAATTTAATTTCAACTATTTGCAAGTTAATCCTCTATGTTCTAGTTCCTACTGTTAAAACATATACATTTACACAATTACAATAAGTTATATACATTTCTGAACAAAAATATAAATAACAAAGTCCTGCTAGAGGAATAAATGCAGCTTCTGAAAATAAAACCACTGAACCAATGACAAAAATGACAATCCAAAATAGCAGATACTGCAAACCAAAGTCAGAAGGTAGCATAAAAAAACTTTAATGTGTTAGTGCTTTCACGTCAAACCAAGCCACTTCATCGGACACAAAGTGCTAACTGAATTACATTTTTAAAAAAGAAACATCCAATAAAAGTGCAGTCTCAGTCATACAATTAATGCATGTACGTAAGCATTTAAAGCTGCATCATATAAAAAAGAAAAAAGAAAAGTATACCTGACATAAAATATGTATAAAAAATACATATATTTGTTTAGATTCATTATACTTATAAAACAAGTATTTACTTACAAAAAATGATAACAGAAATATATGTACTTAATGTGTGTGCTAACAAAATAGCACATATACCTATCTATATATATTAATATTTATACATACATATAAAAAATATCTCACTTATCTAAAAGTTCTATTCTTTAACACTGGTTTAGTACAGATCTTGTCATTTTAAACCCTTTCCTAAATTACCCCTCATTCTAATAATCCATTTTAATTCCAAATTTTCAACCTTCTATATCACCACCCCAGGCATCTTCATATAATACTTGTAAAACTTTGAACTTGAATGTGTGGTCATTGCCACATATAGATACATGTTTAGCAAGAGCATTACTATGCGTCAAATTTTTAATATTACAGATATGCTCACGAATCCTATCTCTCAGCCTACTGGTCTAAATAAGGTTTGTCTTCCCTATATAAAAACTTTGACAGGCCTGGCATACTGCTAAATATACTATATGTTTGGTGTCACAGTTGGCTGTAGCCTGTATTCTAATAACTTGCCCTGTATCTGGGTGCATAAATTCATCTGGAGACTCTATATGCCTACACCAATTACATTTCTTACAGGGGAACTTCCTGACTGAGTCCTAGGCCTAATGTTGTGTGTTACAGATGGTGGATAACAAAGCATTCACTTTAAATTCTTTTTGTTCTTATATGTGAACTTAGGCTTATTCCCTACTATAGAAGCCACGTCCTTGTCTACGGCCAATATCGGCCAGATTCTCTTTATAACTTCCTCAATCTGGTGTATATTGCTAGAATACATGATAGGCATTCTTAAATGTTCATCCCTTCTCTTTTTATGTTGTTGGATGGGCCAAGGACCTGCTGAATAGAAAGGCTTATCCCCTTTGTTACGTTTACAAAATGTACTGTATATTGCTGTATCAATATCATGTGTGCTATATCCTCTCTGCTTAAACATGACATGTAAAAGATCAATTTCTCTGACAAAATCTGAATCATTAACATTCAGTCTAGATGCCCATAAGCCTTGATTGCTAACTATGTTACGGTGGATATGTGGGGGGTGCATACTCTGCCTATGTAAATAATTGTTCCTATGGCAGTCCTTGCTGTATGTTTTAGTAGACAAGGATTGTTCAGTAGTCTTAAAACACCACATCTAGAAAATTTATTAGGTCCTTGGAATAATTCAGTGTAAATTTAAGAAAGGGAGTAGTAGAATCTAGGTATTCATGAAACTTCAAAAGGGTATTTTCATCCCCATCCCACAACAAAAAAGGTAATCTACAAACCTGTGATAAAAAATGACCTCTTTAAATGCATCAACAATAAAATGATTCTCCCAATGTGCCATGACAATGTTGACGTAGCTATTGGCATTGGAAGACTTACTCACTGAGGACCTAAGCACATTCATTGACAGTGAACTAGCTTTTGATCACCATGTATCTACTGCTATTAAAAATCCTTTTATTTAGCCAGACTAATCACCAGGGGGCCTTTCTTCCAGCTCTATGAAAGTTATCATCTGTATCTACTTGTTCCTCATCAGGCCCATATAGAGTATAATAGGCTTTTTGGTTTATACTTATCTAAACATATAACTCAGTTTGAAAGACCATGTGCAAGATATAACCCCACTTGAGAGACCACAGTGCTTTCTCACTAAGATCATCAAGAGCATGTCTTCCTTGAATTACCCAGACTATCTTTTTGTTTCCTACAGAATCTTGACAGATGACTTAAATATAACCTACAGAGCTTCAAAGGGTCTAATCCTATGTAACCTCCTGCACATTTGTAAAACTAGTAACACCCTAAATAAAGATATCACAACATCCATTGATACACAAATAGGGCCTGTTATTGAGATAGAAATAAATCCCAGAGAATCCCCCTTTTATGGAATAGGCTTTTTGATATAAAAGTATCTTCAGGAAACTTTTTAAATGTAACATGGATGAAGAGATGGGGAATTGCAAAAACACCTAGGGTCTAACCCCACAAGCAATCAAAGAAAGGGGTCAAAACTAAGTATAAATCAGCCATGTCAAAGTTTACCTGTGTTTTGGGATATTATGTCTAGGTTACTAATGGTCCTCTGTATCAACAGCCTACTGCCTATGCATCTTTGAGCCTATGAGTCATGCAAGTATTATGATCTCACCCTGCTGTGAAGAAAGGAGCATAACATAAGCAAATGCTAATTAGAGTTATTGCGCTGGAACATCTGTAACTGATGCTTTGATGAGTCAAGTAACTTCCTGCGGCACATCTGAAAATGTGAATGCTTTTAGAATATACCAATTTATAATAGTTCAAAACACAGAGAATTATAATCTGTTATTTAGTGAGAAGCATATTTGTTGTTTGATAATAGTATAACAATGAAATTAACTCGTGTGAAAAGCAAAAGAGCAATAATATATGTATCTATCTATCTATATATATATATATATATATATATATATATATATATATATATATATTTTTTTTTTCAGATGATTTAACACTCGAGTATTTGACCTGGAGAACATCAATAGCAGAAGCCCCCCACACCCCCTGCTAATTACATATATCAACTCCTAGCCTGCACTACAACCAGGAAGGGGAAAACCCCAATCCCTGCTGTATCATGATCTCAGAAACCAGCTACCAACATTATTCAACCTTTTTCAGTTTCACTATTCTAAGATCGATGTTCTGCTGGTCTAGTATTTGAACAGTCAATCATCTGCAGCAGATGCATAATATATATCCCGGTACATGTGAGGCAGAGCACCTCTCTGGCCTTGTTCAAGAGGAATCTTGACCAATGGATGGGAGATTGCAGATATACCCCAGGGATTACATCAGTGTCACTGCTTGACAGAGGCACAGCAAATGATAGGCATAGTTTTTATTCAAACTAAAGCCACATAACTATGGGCTAGGATTATAAATGCCCTTGGGCAGATAGCCTAGTATGAACCTATGAACCTATGAACCTATATAGATATAAATAAATAGCTTTACAATGGAGCAAGAGTGTTGCAGTGATGTTTATCACATGTTAATAAGCTTACATTGACTGATAAGTTAAACAGACATTATTTAGTGTAACATTTTTATCAGTGTTTACGTATAGGTTCACCTGGGTTTATAATCTGTACCATAATTTTTTTCTTTGATTGTGTATAATTAATTAGCAATCACAATATCCTTCCAAGAGATTGCCCTTTCTTCTAAATCTCTTGTTTTCTCCATTTTCCCTGAGGTAGAATTTTAAACTAAAACAATGAGTGAGAAGGTCACTGAAAAACCAATCAGTAAAAACAAAATGAAAACTCCAGCAAAGCTAGAACTTCCACTGAGTGACCTCCCAAGCCTCTTGTATCAGAAGCACATGGGATATATAGGTTCATAGGTTCATAGGTTCATACTAGGCTATCTGCCCTAGGGCATTTATAAGCCTAGCCAGAGTGTGTTTGGCTTTCGCCACCCATTTTAAATTAATTCTGCTATGCCCTTTTTCGAGGTTAGTATACTGTGCCTCTGTCTAACAGTGACACAGAAGTGATACCCGGGGTAAACCTATGATCTCCCATCCACTCATCAAGATTCCTCTTGAAGAGAGTCAATGAGGGACTCTGCCTAACCTGGACTGGGATTTTATTCCAGAGTGAAGGGAGCCTCTGGGTTATGAATCTATCCCTCCAGCATGTCCTATTTATTTCAGTGCTGAGGTTCAAGTCTCTCGAGCGCGTAGCTTGATGGGATTTGGATTTTCTGAGGTGCAGCATGTCCATTAATTCCAGGTTGGACATGGCTTTATATGTCAGGCACAGATTGCCTCTGAGCAGGCAGTATGCCACTGAGTAGAGCTGGAGTTTCTTTAACCGGGCAGCATATGGCATCTGTTTGAGCCCTTTGATCCTCTTGGTGAGGTACTTTTGGGGTCTTTCCAGTTGCTGCAGGTGTCTGGTAAGGTACATCCCAAAAGGGGCATTGTACTCAATTATAGGCCTGATGAGGGATGAGTAAAGAGGCACGATGACCTCCCCTGATCTAGATGTAAATCCCTTCATGATTAGGTGGGCTATATAAAATGTTTTTCTAACCACTTTGGCCACGTGGTTGTCAGATGAGAGACTGCTATCAACTTGGGTCCCCAGGTCCCTAATTACTTCTTCTGTACTCAATGGATTACCGCCTATGTGGTAATTTGTGGGCACTTTGTTTTTGCCAAAGGGGATGACTGTACACTTTTTGGCGTTTAGCTTGAGGCCATGGCTCTGGCACCAGTTGTCTGTTTCTATGAGACCCTTTTGGAGGATGCTTGTGTCGGCTGGAGAGTCAATTATGGTGCCCAGTTTGCAGTCATCTGCGAACATGGTCAGCCACAGTCCTTCCATGTTGGCCTGTACCTCCAAGAAATATATACCGAACAAGAGAGGTCCCAGGACTGAGCCTTGTGGGACTCCACTTGTAACTGGTTTGGAGTCTGACATGGCTCCAGCAATTCTAACCATGTGGGTTCTGTCCTTGAGCCAGTTTGCAACCCATCTAGTGACATAGGGGTTTATATTTAAGCTGGTGAGCTTATCTATAATGCCTGAGTGGGGTATTGTATCGAAGGCTTTTGCGAGGTCCAGGTAGGCTCTGTGGACCACCTTCCCCTCGTCAATGGCGTTGGTGACTGTTTCAAAGAAATTGACCAGGATTAAGAGGCAGGATCTGCCCTTAACAAAGCTGAACTGGGTAGTATCCAGTGACTGTAGGTCCCCAATATCTTTATTTATGAGGTCCATGATGATCCTTTCCATAGCTTTGCAGACCAAGCTAGTCAGGCTTATGGGGCGATAGTTTCCAGGATCCGTTGAAGCACCACCTTTGTGGAGAGGGACCACTGTTGCTGTACGCCACTCTTTGGGTACATATCCTGTAGTAAGGCTGAGATTGAACAGTAGTTTTATGTTTGGGTTTAGCTCTTCTTGGAGTTCATGTAGGACACAGCCCGGGACACCGTCTGGTCCCATTGATGCTGTGTTTTTTGCTTTGGAGAGGGCGGCTCTTACCTGAGCATCTGAGATGTCAGGGGGCAGCACTCTGCTGGGATAGTTATTTGCCCTTTTGGTGGGGAGTTTGCGCTGAACCTGTCAGCTAGGATGTTGGCAATGTCTGTGGGTTTGGTGTATTTTTTGTCATTTTGGACTAATTCTGAGCATATCTGGGAATTCCCACCCAGGTTCCTAACATAACTAAAGAAAGCCTTGTGATTATCCTTAGTGCCCTGCGCAATGTTTCTCTCAAAGCTGGCCTTAGACGATTTTATTAGTGCCCATAGTTTTTTGCTAATACTGATCAGAGATGCCTTCCTTTTTGGGATTTTGCTCTATCATGTAGTAGCTTCCTCCTTCTATTGTATAGTTTGTTTATGGCTGGGGTCCACCAGACAGGACGTCTGCCTTTGGAGGATTGGGTCTTGGTTTTATTTGGGATTGCATGATCCATGCATTCCTGAAGGTGTTCATAGAATGCGTTTATAAAGGATTCTGCGGTCTGGGCCGTATTTTCAACAGGCCCGGGGGCTTTGAAGGATTCCACCTCAGTTTTGAGGAGTGTGAAATTTGCTTTAGAGAAGTTTTTCACTGTGGTTTTCTGGGCAGGGGGTGGGGTCGGGATGTGAATATCCAGTGAGATTAGTTTATGGTCTGATCTTAATAGTGAGGGATACACTTCTGGTCTGGAGCATAGAGTCCCCATGTTGGTGATGATCAGGTCCAGTATGTTTTCCCCTCTTGTGGGAGTGGTAACAAGTTGTTCCATAGCATTTGAGTTTATAAATTCTAGGAACCTTTGGGCTAGGATGTTGGAGCTAGAGTAATGCTCCCAGTCTATGTTTGGGTAGTTGAAGTCACCCAATATAATGGTGTTTGGAGAGACCTTCATATTTTCCAGTGTTCTCAGGAAGGCCAAGTGGGGTTCCTGGGTTTGGGAGGGTGGTCTGTAGCAGGCTATAAACTGGAAGGCAGTTTTACCCACTGTTAGTTGCACATGGATAGTCTCTGATGCTTTGTGCTGTGCCACCAACCTGGAGGTGTGGGTATCTTTGATGAATATTGATACTCCCCCTCCTTTTGTGGTTCGGTCCAAGTTTTGAGGCCGAAAAGCATGGTATGAGGTATAACCTGGTAGTGCTGGGGTGCTCTCAGGAGCCTTGAACCAGGTTTCTGTTACTGCACAGATATCAATGTTCTCCATGCTAAGGAGAGTTTCGAGTGCATGCATCTTGAGGTTTAGACTTCTGGCGTTGAGTAGCATTACTCTTAGTTTCTTATCCCTTGTGATACCTATGGAGGTGGGTTTGTCTTTTGAGCCTTGCCTAAAAAAGGCACTATGGGGGTAGCAAGAGCCTTTGCCAATATCCGAAAGCCCAGGGGTGACAGGTGCAAGCCATCCCTAGCAAAGCATCGTGGCTTGTCGAGCATGTCATCCCAGGCTGACAGGCATTGGATCCCCTTTGAATGACACCAATACTTAAGCCAATTGTTGAATTTGATCATCCTATCTTCATATTGTGGCATCATTCTTGGTGAGGGTAGGATGCTACTCAAGGTCAGGGTCATACCTGCCTGGGCTACATGCTCAGAGAGCACTTCTATTTCTCTTTTCATGTAGTCCAGGGAGGTACATCTCAGGTCATTCACACCAGCATGGACAATGACTGAGTCATATTTGTACTTGCCTTGGAGTGACCTGAGTGCTTGTGTTATGTGGCGGATCCTAGTGCCCGACAGGCTGCTCAATGTGACCTTCTCCTTGTTCAGCCTGGTGAGCGGGACGTCAGTGTGCCTAACTATAGAGTCACCTATTACAAGTGTATCAGGTGTGTTGTTTAGCCTTAATGGCTGTGACTGTTTGGCACACTGGCTTTGTGAGCTATGTGTTGCACGTGTTTTGTTTTGGGGTAGCGGATGCTTGGGTGTCTGCTTTGGAGGTCTCTGCTGCTTAGGCAGATTTTTATTTAGAGCCTCTGAGTATGTTTTTGTGTGTTTATGTGTTTGGTTTGCTGTCATGGTAGGTCTATGTGAGACTGGAATTGTAGTGAGTGTGGTTTCCTTCTCCTCCTGACTGGTTATGCCAGTACTGAGTTGAGAGAGCTTAGCCTCCAGTTTGGCTATATGGTTGCATCTCTCACATGTGTTGGAATTTGCTGGGAGGAGGAGAGGGTTGTCTGTGTACATGAGGCAGTTGTAACATTGCCTCAAGATTCCCAGATTCACCAGCTGGACCGGAGAGGAGATTGACAACTGACCTTTGGACATGCTAGAATAGTATTGGGAATTCCTTTATAATTGAAAAACAGGGCCAATGGGGAACAAGGTACTCAAGGGGAGTTTGTGAGGGTGTAGTGCTTTTAATTTTTTAGTGCTGACTTATATAATTGCTTTAGTGAGCAAGTGCCAGGTAACTTAAATGCAATGTGTTACAGGTAACTTAAATGCAAAAATGACAAACAGTAACTTTCTTTCAAGTGAAACAAGGAAATAAGTACAGTAAGCAATGCAGATATCACTAGGGATCCACAGAAGTGCTGAAAAGCTGCGTTTTAGGTGGAATTAGTGTTTCAGGGAAATAACAAGCAAACAAACAACATGCATACAAACAAAGCTAGATTCAGCAGGCCTGGAGCTAGTCTATGCTACAGCAAACAAGGTGTACCAATTTCAGTAAGAAACAGTTCAAATATGCAGGCAGTATAATCCTTTAACCAGAAATTCCCAGCTCAGAAGGGCAGAGTCCAGCCTATCCTCCCACAAGAGTGCAGACCACGAACCTTCTTAATTTAAAATAACTGGCCTGAAGCCCAAGTGCTTAAACCAGAACTAATACACTTTTAGAATAACAGACACTGAGCCCTCAATCAGCAGTTCCCAACTTAGAAGGATGTAAGCTACCTGTCCTGCCACCACAGTGCAGGCCACAAACCTTCCTAATGTAAAACAACTGGTCTGAAGCCCAAGTGCTTAATCCAAAAGACTTAGAATGCTAGCTACACTTTAATCAAGTTACTACCAAGCAGTAATAAATACAATTGAATACTTTAATATGCAAATTACCCTTATGAACATCAGGTGTTTCAGCTCATTGGTGATTCTGAATGCCCATGACTTGTTTCGTCATTTTAATGGATAATTTCAGGCCAATAAAGCCAAACCTCACTAGCTGTGGATATGCATATTTGGCCTTGTTATGACCTGATCAGCACAGCACAAGCTGAGTGTTTGACTAAGCATTAGAAATAGAGGGTTGTTATACCTAGCAAATGAAATAAGTCATGGGCATTCAGAATGGTCAATGAGCTGAAACACCTTATGTGCATAAGGATCATTTGCATATATCCCATGTGCCTCTGATACAAGAGGTTTGGGAGGTCACTCAGTGGAAGTTCTAGCTTTGCTGGAGTTTTTATTTTGTTTTTACTGATTGTTTTTTCAGTGACCCTCTCACTCACTGTTTTAGTTTGTTGTTTGGGATATTTATGCAGTGGCCCTAATGATAATGGACATCAGCTGGGTATAATAGCACTGTGTTTCTAATGCTTAGTCAAACACTCTGTTTGTGCTGTGCTGACAAGGTCATAACAAGGCTGAAATATACATATCCACAGTTGGTGGGGTTTGGCTTTATTGGCCTGAAATTGTCTGTTAAAACAATGAAACAAGTCATGAGCATTCAGAATTACCAATGAGCTGAAGCACCTGATGTTCATAAGGATCATTTGCATATATCCCAAGTGGCTCTGATACAAGAGGTTTGGGAGGTCACTCAGTGGAAGTTCTAGCTTTGCTGGAGTTTTCATTTTGTTTTTACTGATTGGTTTTTCAGTGACCTTCTCACTCATAATTTTTGCAGTGACCCTAATGATAATGGACATCTCCTGAGCATTCAGAATCGCCAATGAGTTGAAACACCTGATGTTCATAAGGATCATTTGCATATATCCCATGCGCCTCTGACTTAGGATTTTAAACATTTTATGTTAGACACATTTTAAGCACTGATTTTATGTTATTCATTTATCTGCTTTTTTTTCTATAAATGAATATATTTCACTATCAGATATTGCTGACATCTATCATTTTTGTTTTGGTGTACCATTACTGAGCATTTTGCAATTATCAGAATTCTTTTTTCCACTCAAACTAGAGTCCTGCTTTGTTTGACGATGTTCTGTTGCACTTATGATCTTTGCAACAGTATAAGGAAATATTTCAGTTTTCTTGCCACATCCGAGGATTTCCATGTACTATACAAAGACAGCATATGCCTGTAACAGATGCATATGATTAATGTTTGCTGTCACTCTCTGGGGTGGTTTGGCAGATAACAGCATCGGAATTATTCATACTACTGTTACATTAAGCAATAATTATTGCCTTGTATTTTAATAGCTTAATCACTATGTTGTGGTTTTCATTACAGCTGGTCATAAGTGACCACAGATTTGCTTATCAGTGCTATATTACATCACCACTTCAGTGCCAATTCACCAGCCAATCACTCAGAAAGGTTAATTCCCTAACAGTAAAGAAATGACAAGGGTATAATTACAAGACAGCTAATTTTTGCAAAAACTATACAATTATACTGGAAAATGTGTACTATATCATTGCACATCTGTAATCCTTTATTCATATTTGCAAAGCGTAATAATTAGAAAATACAAATTAAAGGCGTATACCACATTTAAACAGAAGTGTGGAGTAAAATGGGGCTTTGATACAGTTGTAAGTTTCAAGTAGAGCTTTTTTGCTGTTGTTCTCAACTCAACAGAGGTCCTTAACTTTTAGTTCAGGGGTGTCAGATGGCTAAACTACAATGGTCATGTGATGAGCTACTACAGCTCTTTATTTAGATGTACAATATTAAGGAAATTAAGTTAAATACATATGCTCTTATATAAAATATTTATCCTGTCTCTAAATTCCAAGTCTATATTTGTATAAAAGGAAAGGAGATAAATAACAAAAGTGTCTAGCATGTGACTAAAACTATTTCAATTATCATGAACCAAAATTCACATTAATTTATAAAACATGCATTCTCCCCAAATTTACAAGCAAAAGCCCCACAACTATATATTTTGCATACAAATATATTTTAAGTTCATATTGCACGTTTCCAACATGCAACTCAGGTAAACTTTTTCCTAATATGGAAAGGGTATTGGGATTGAATCAGAGACTTCAAAGTCATCCCCAGTGAATTAGTAAACCACCAGCATAAACCACTCTTGGCCACAATCAGCTGCAAGTAGTGGCCAAATAAGGCTCTAAAATTCACAGAAAATATGATGAAGAACTGGAAATTAGCTGGATTAAAGCACAGGAATTCAAAGAAATGCTAGTGGCTGCAGCACTTTAGGGGAAAAAAAGGAAATATTTACTACAGAAGAATGTAAGTGCCTCAAAACAGCATGTTTAAAGCTAATAGAACGGATCTGTGGTTCAGCCAGGTGTGGAAATAAGGTGCATAAGGAAAGCTGACAGTGGAAGGTAGATGTTCTAGATTTCATCAAAAGAAAGAAAGAGTACAGGAAGAAGTAGGAGACAGAAAAGAAGGACCGTGCTAAGAAGGAATACTGGTTGTCTAACATAGTCTAAGAGATCAGTTACAATGACCGTTCTATCAGATTGTAAGGCAAAAACAGAAATCTTAACACAGTCATCAGATACCATTCATAATGATGCTAACAACAACCTGCTTACTGGTCCAGAGGACATCAAGGACAAATGGAAGAAGTAGCTCCTGAAAGTGCTAGGGAGGGTGATTGATAAATGATCAGAGTGGTAGAAAGCAAGTTCTGATTCAAATCAGGATGAAGTATAACTGACCAAATATTCACAATGAGACAGATAGCAATGAAGAACCTGGAGATGGGGAAAGCTTCCAAATGGGCATTCCTGGACATGAAGAATGCATATTTCAAGGTAAGATGAAAGTTGAATTAGACTGTCCTTCAGGGGTATAAAGCCATAAACCATGATCAGTGATAGAATTAGTGCAGCTATGTGCAGTGATGAAATGACACAAGTACAGTGTTCACACTCTGAGGACTTCCCAAGTAGGAATGAGTATGCAGTGAGGTCCAGCTGAGAGTTCCCTCCTTTTCCAACTGCTGATGGTCTAAAACAACAAGCAGGTCAGAGGGAATGGGTCAAAAAGTTATTGTATACAGACAAAGTTACACTACAGGCAGACTCTGAACAGGTGCATCAGCAAAAAGGACACTGGAATGCAAACACATAAGGCACACAGGGTGAAACTTACTGCAGGTAAGACAGCAGTCATGGAAGCAAGTGTGGAATATCATAAGAAGCTGGAAATTCAGTTAATAGGGAACAATTGTGTAACAGGCTAATAACTTCAATTATCTGTGACAGGCAGTTGAGATGAGGGAAATCTGAATGAGGTGGTCAAAGTTAGCATCAAAGACACTTCACCCAACATGCACAAAGTGTCAGGGGATAGTCCATGACAAAAAAAGGCAAAGAAGCTGAAAGGTAACATAGACAAAACAGTGGTATGGCCAAGGTTTCTGTATGGCATAAAAAATGGACAGTAAATTTAGAGCACCTAAGAAAGCTTGAAATGATAGAGGTCAAGTGCCTGAGATGGATAGTAGATGGATAACACCAGTCAGATGAAGAAATGCAGACATCAGAGCCAAAGCCTAAGTAACAGACCTCAGAGCCAAAGCCTAAGTAACAGACATCAGGCCGAAGCCTAAGTAACAGACATCAGGACTGAAGCCTAAGAAAACACAGTTGCAGATAAAGGTCAAGGAGAATAGATTACGTCGTTTTGTCACAGATGCCTGCACTTTATAAAATACTTTCATGGTCATTAACAAACATTACCAGATTGCTAAACAATTACTTTTGGATCATTATATTGAACTAATCTACTCCCAGTGTAGGCATATCTTCATCTCAGCCATAATATGTACTAAATCAGGTTTCTGCAGGCTCATTCTTACAAAACTTTCTTTTAACACAGCATTGTACGATAGTATGTGATAGATTATAATGGGGTGACTCTAGTGACTGCCAGGGGCTCAGGTTTCTAGATGAAACCATGGCAAAAGAAGGAGAGAGGTACCAACTCACCACTGGTCATGTTTTTCTTTTCTTTTATTTATTTATTTATTTATTTATTTATTTTTCCAGGTGAAGAAACACTGCATTTCTTTACTTAAAATGCAAAAAAATAACAAATTTGAAGAAAAACAGATGGTGGAACTCCTTGAACAAACAGCTCAAGTTTTGATATTGGATGGGAGAGGTAATTGGTTAGGTGCACTGACCTTTAGGAGGACAAACATATCTTAACAATCAACTCATTGGCTTTCTGCACCTTGCCAGTGCAGACAGACCATGAATATTAAACAAATAAAGTCATGACCACTGGTTGGAGATGCAATTGCAGAAGTTTCTTTTTTTTTCATTGACATGGCAGACACCCAAATAAAATATCATTCTGAACCCTTATCATAGCTGTAGTGCTCAAAATGAGTATCAATGCAAAAGCAGTGAAGCACTTGATCAGAGCCATCTTTCTCCTAATGCACTTTGTTTAATCCCAGACTATTTATACCTTATTGATCTATGTCTCTATAGTCAGCCCTATTTAGTGTATCTAACAGTAAACAAGAGCTCAAAGGTGAGACACCCTAGCAGATAACCTACCTGTCTGATGCAGAATTGCAAAAGGACCAACAAATAGTTCTTTCATCCACATATAATTCCATGTGTGTGTGTGTGTGTGTGTGTGTGTGTGTGTGTGTGTGTGTGTGTGTGTGTGTGTGTGTGTGTGTGTGTGTGTGTTGAACAAACTGGCTCCTTCCTAATGACATACAAAAGGTGGAACGTGCACACATCACTAGTAACCACCAATAAACCTCCAGAAGGCATTGCTGGTAAAGTAGCATTTGAAAATAACAGAACAATGCAACCCTAATTGTGCATTATGTAAATTATAAAAGTAAAATGACTTAAAATAAAAATATCATCAACAGCTAAATCTGCAGCCATAAGGAAACAATCATTTAGTAAGTGTGCATATATAGCTCTACTTTTAAAGCTGTACAGCACAGAATGGGAAATTTATGGTTTTAAATGCCTAAAACCAAAGTCCCAACTGCTGAATAAGAGCACAGAGTAAAAGAAACACAGGATACAAAGCAAAGGAAAGTCCAGGCTGCCACACCATCTGAGCAACTAACTTTAATAAAGAACAAATAAGCGCTTTTACAGTGTACAATACTGCTTCATCAGACCATAGTAAAAGTGACAATGCAGGCAAACTTTTAATGCAAGGCAATGCAATCAAATACAGACATTAAAATCATATGACAATTTAAAAAAGCTTCTTAGCAGTGATTATGTCGCCTCAATATGCACAAATAAAAATACTTTAAACTGTGAAGCCCCCAACTCAGTGTTGTAATAGGCATGACTTAACAGGTTTTAAAGATACCCTGTCATTTAAACCTGGTTCTACAAATCCTTTCAATAGTAAAATCCACATTTGTTCAACAGATTCAGTTTTATTCTTTAGGTCACCTTCCCTATCACTTTCATAAATAATTTCCAGTACAAAAAGCTTAAACATATGATGTGAATCATATTTTAACGTGTTTTGCTAAAGCATTAATCTCTCTGCCTTTAGCTATATCATTTAGATGTTCCAAGATCCTATCTTTAAATGCTTGGTTTGTCTTACCTATATAAAATGCATTACTCAGTGAACATCCTCCATAATAAACAACATTCTTAGTTCTACAATTATCAAAAAAAATCTAAAGCAATCTCAGTACCAGTAACATTATGTACATAAAAAGTACAAGACAAAATATAATTGCAAGCAGAGCGCAAACCACATTTTAACGTGCCCTTACATTGTGAATACATTTGTATTTTAGAATTTGAAAGTCAATGACACAATTGTTGTTTTAAAGAACGATTATTTCTAAAGCTAAATCTAGGTTGAATGTCAATCTTCTTCTTGCATTTTCCTGGTTAGAGGTCGCCACAGCGGATCACCTGTCCGCTCATGATTGGCAGTGGAGTTTTATGGTGTTGAGTTGCCAGCCTGGCACCCAGCCTTCCACAGAAGGCACACATGCATGCACTCACACCTAGGGCCAATTTAGAGTGTCCAATCCACCTACAGCATGTCTTTGGGATGTGGGAGGAAACCTGAGCACCCGGAGGAAACCCATGAGACCACATGGAGGACATGCAGACTCCACACAGAAGGCAACCCAGCTGAGGATCGAACTGGAGAACCTCTTGCTGTGAGGTGGGAATGCTAACCGCTGCACCACCACGGCCACCCCTAGGTTGAATGTCAATAATCTTTCTAATATCTGGATCAGCCAACAAGATCTACCAATGTTTCCTGAAACTATCACATACTATATTGACATCACTTGAAAATGTAAGAACAGGTCTGTTCCTAACTGCATCAGCTGTTCTCTCTACAGACAATTGACCCTCCTCAGTGCTCCTGGAAAAACAAGGTCTCTCCCCTCCATCCCTAGTTCTTAACATTTCATCAATACATGAATCTATTTCTCTAACACTATAGCCCCTGTCCAGAAATTCAGGTTTTAGTTTAGAAAAAACTGTATGAAGTTCAGCATCATCATCATCATGAAGTCTTAAATCTCTAAAACATTGTCCTCTCAACACATTCCTGCTAATATAGGTAGGATGTATACTTGATCTATGTAATAAAGTATTCCTTCTAACTTCTTTTCTATACATCTTGGTACCAAATAGGCTTAATTCTTTCTTGTTAACTTGAACATCAAGAAAGTCTATAGTTTTACTGGACAACTTAGATGTAAACCTTAAAAAATTGATGGTTCCATGTAGCATCAGAACAAAATCATTTAATTCTTCCTCTGTACCACCCCAAATCATCAATATATCATCTACGAAACATTTGTAAAAGTAGATGAGATGTACAAAACTGTCTTTATTCAATAATTTATCAACTGTCAAACTTGCCAGCAATAGATTTGCATAGCTATTTGCACAGGGTGTGCCCATAGTTACGTCAGTTCTCTGTACATAATACTTACTGTCAAAGGTAAATACATTATTTTCTAAAATCAACTCTAACAACATATAGATTAACTCAACTTTATTTGGCAAAAAGTCCATTCTAGTGTTCAAAAAACCTATAATGCTCTCCAGACCTATATCATTGGGAATGACAGTAAAAAGAGATGTTACATCTAGGGTGACAAATAGAAAATTCCTAGTACTTTCAAAATCTGAGGCCCATGTATCAAGATCTTCTAAAAAATTTTTGGTGTCTCGCAGTACTGTGTCTGTCCTGTCTAAGTCAGGTCTGAGCATCTTTTCTACATAAATAGAAAGAGGCTCCATGACCCAACCTCTGCTAGAAACAATAGGTCTCATAGGTGGGAAAAGAAAATCTTTATGAATCTTGGAAAGCCCATACAACAACGTACAACAGGAGAATTAATAAAGAAATAATCTTGTAACTCAGAATTAATTAAACCTGTCATAAAAAGATTGTAAACAAAAACATGACCTCTGTCCACATATACTTTGACTAAATGTTTAGCTATATTCCTATATGTCTTATGATCAACGAACATCAAAGACATTTGTTGTAAATAATATTGTCTATCCATCACTACTATGCTACCAGCTTTGTCAGCTGGTCGTATTTCAAGGTGTTTGGCATGACAAAGTTCACTCAGAACTAAATTCTCTTCAGCTGTTAAATTATACTAATTATGTCTATGTGGCACAGAAAATACTTACCGTATATCTTCATCACATAAAGTCACAAAAGCTTCCACATACTTATTTGAAATTGAATAAAAGTACCAGGTTGCTTAAAGGGATGCTTAACAACAGGTTGTCCAGTAAACATTACAGATAAGCAAATATTCCTAGCAAAAAGTCTCAAATCTGTTAACACTTCTGTCATATCAGAGGCTCGACTCAGTAGAAAACTGAGGCCGCAATTCAAGATAGACACCATCTGTTCAAAGGGTAAGTAGAAATATTAAAGACCAGTTTATTCAATGTGTCTGCCTAATTTTCATCAGTAAAGTTTGTGTCGTGTAAAGAACATGCCCCTTTCTGTTTCGACTCTTTGAGCAATCCTTCCTGGAATTTTACTCTATAGGAAGTGGAGCTGCTAACAAAAGACCTTGATCCACCTGGTCCACCACTCTGGAAGTGGAGGCAATGGGTTCTATTCAATGTGAGTTAGAAGTCACAGTCTTAGGTGAATTAACAAACTCTCGGTCAACATTCACTATACTACTCATCTGCTGAGAATCAATATGATTACTGCCACTAGTATACTGTTTTCCTCATTATATTGTGATCTTGGAGTTGGTATATTTAATTAGCAGGGGGTGTGGGGGGTGCTGGGGGACTTGCTCCCTGCAAGAACGTAAAAAAAAATGTTCAAAGTTTCAAAACTTTGATGTTATGGTCTCGACCATAAGAAATTTGAAGTTTTGAAACATTGAGCTTTAAAAGTAGACCTATATATATATATATATATATATATATATATATATATATATATATATATATATGTGTGTGTGTGTGTGTGTGTGTGTGTGTGTGTGTGTGTGTGTGTGTGTGTGTGTGCGCGCGTGCATGTGTATTCTATGTTATAAAAAAGAAAAAATGCAAGTTTCATTTAGAGCTTTGCAGTCTATCAGCAAACAAGAATGTAGCCATTGGTACAGTCCTTAAGAGTCAAAAATTGCTGAAAAGCCACTATTTCATCCCCATGAGAACAAAGTATATATGAGTGCAAGAGCTCTACCTGACACTAACTTGAATATCTGTTTTCTCATCAGTGTGCTCCCCACCTCATAGAGGACCTTTCCCCTTTGTTGATATCAGCTTCACTCTGCTTTTTGAAAGCTTAGTAGAAACTCTCATGAGGAAGACAGCTATGCCAGTGTGTGCTGCTGATTTTTGCTTTTTATTTTCCTCTATGCTGCTCATCATTGGCACTTGAAAAGGAAGATGATAATGGGGGCAGACAGGGCTTACATGCCTTTCTGTCCCACAAGGAAGTGTTGAAGAGACAGTATGCAGCAGGTGGTGTTCAGCACTGTTTCAGAGTGTCCTGCTACCTAATTCTTAGGTAACAAACGTTGCACTATAGCCTTACTGTAGCAAAGCACCACCAGGCTGCAGGCTGATTGGGTGGAAGATAGATCCCTGACTACTGGGGTGACTGTACTCCCATGGAAATATTGTTAACAAGCAGATAGGGATGGAATTCAGCTTGCCTTTCTTTTGCAGTGCTGTGGCCAGTTAGGTGAAACTCTTTCACTGGTTCGCCAGCTTGTTATTGTTCTGTGGGCCACACAACCACCATTTGTTTACACAGTTTATAGTGATGGATAAAATGACATGGGTTTTACATGATATTGTGCAGAGTCTACCACACACATATATTGTCCTTAAGGTGTATACATTTATTATGAGACAGAATGTTAGTTTGGCTCACAACTGCTCAACTGCCCACGCCACCTTTTTTTAAGAAGAGACAGTCTTTCCTCTAATTATACTTTATTGTAGTTATTAACATGTAAATTTCAGTTCAGGTGTGTAACCTTGGAACTGTTTAGTTAGTTAAAGTAGTATTTGATGGAGTACCTTAGGAGCTGGGCATTACAATTACAAAATAAACAGCAGCCTGTATAAATGTCTTATCTGCTACTTCATACTGCCAAGCTTTGTACATTTTCAATATAAATGTCTACCTCTAATTAGAAAGGCACGAACAATGACTGATCTTTGCTCCAACAGCTATTATGCCACTAACATATGTGTAGTATTTAAAAAGCATGAAGGGAGTCATACTGGGTTATACAATTTATAATATTTCCTGATAGCAATGTAACCAGGAATAGTTAAATCAGTTTGTCACAAAATGGTGATTTCAGGGTGCTCTGTAGTGTAGTTAATTACTTTTAGGACTTTGCCTGTCTTCTTTGTAGGCTCTGTCTGTCATTGGCTAGGAATTTTGCCACAGTTCATTCAGGTTAATGCCGTACATCACCCATTTTTGCAGGTGCAATGGATGCAGGGCTGGGAAAAGATTAGCAGGCATTCAAGAAGACACATTTGTATGGAAAGCCCCACCCTACACAAACATACCTTGAGCAGTGCACATAACTCTGTACAAAATCTGCCAGCTGTGAGCAGTGCACGTAACTCTGTACAAAATCTGCCAGCTGTGAGCAGTGCACGTAACTCTGTACAAAATCTGCCAGCTGTGTAGGTGTTTGAAGAGTCATTCTCTACGTTTGTTTTTTGCTTCCAGTAGAGAATCTTGTTCTGGCATCAGGGAACTAATGTTAATACTTTGGGCTCTTTAGAAATCTGGCTTCATGTCAGAATATTACAAATGATAAGTGCTTAGTGATGTGCTGTGATTTAGGGCTTAGAATAGGTTTGAAAGGTTGGCATTACCACACTGCTAACTGATGTGTAAGCATCAGGTCACTGTATAACCCAAAGCAGCACTTTTGACAGATTATACCAGTAACTCATACTCAGGATGCATTCATGCACTTTGTGCAGCTGTTTATAACGAAGTACATTTTTTTCTCTCTGTTGCTTTACTTTTTGCCAATGTTACAAATGTGGGAATTAGAGTGTGCACAGAGACAGAAATGTGTACAGCAGATTTGCCAGTAAAATGTATATATATTTAGCCTTTATGGAGCTTTAAATTTATAATTTATGAACATAACTGCAGTTTAATCAGATGCATGACAAGTGCAGTGCCTATGTCAGGTTGTAAGGTTAAGAGGTATCTATTTTATAGCATGTGGGTGTTCTGTGCAAGAAAGAAAAGGCACTGCACTTGTTTGGTAATTACTGGTAATCTAGCTAAGGACTGCTTTGGTTTATATCCAAGAGTAGAGAAAGAACTGATTGCTTTAGAACCTTGAACAGTGTCATGGTGCTGTTAGCCATGGTGTGTGAATCTTTTCAGATTTTTCATCTTTTCTTTGTTGTTATAAATTGCCCAATTTTGTATGTCCTAGTGGTCATTTGCTACAAGCTACAACACAGTAACTTGTCAAGTTACTGAGTGCGACAATTTTCCACTGAAGTTGACTCTAAACACTACGTTTTGTGTTTTCACTGAGTTTACTGTAACAGTTTGCACTTTTTGGTAATCACTAGTATTTTAGCTAAGGATCACTTTGGTTTGTACGCTAGTGAGAGTAGAGAAGGAACCCTGATATGTGTCACTGTCCTATTGGAAAGTGAACTCACTTAAACATTTTCATCTTTTTAAGATTTTCTGTGTTGTTTAATGTGCCCATGTTTGCCTGTTGCTGTTCAACATGACATGCAGCCACATTTAACCATCCACTGCAAGTATCTTGAGTCATATTTTTGTCTCATTGCTGCCTAACCTGTCCATATCATTACCGGTTAGTGTGATTAATAATATCTGTAGTACAGACAGCTATCCACAGTGGGTGTATATCAGAAGTCCGAATGCTCACAAGTCGGAACGCCGAAACATCGAACTGGGAAGTTCGAAGTCTGAAAATAACGAAGCTGCGGGACATCAAATTCTTTCCCAAGGAAAGAATTTGGTGGGCCAGTTCCGCAGCTTTGCTATTTCCTCCACTGTGGTACTATCTCAGAGTTGGTATATTTAAGTAGGGGGGTGGGGGGGCACAGCAACCCACATTGGGGGATGTGGGGGCGAAGCCCCCCACATTAGAAACAGTATTTAGTGTTCGAGTGTTTCTGCATTTTGTACCAGAACAGCCCGATTTTTTCCCTGGGAAAAAATCTCTGTTCTGAGTGTTTGGAGCATTCAGTTTGTGAACTTTTGGGTTCGATGTTTACATAGTCTAAGTTTTGACACTTCGACTATGTGATATAGACCTACCCACAGTTGTGCAATGAGTCACATTGCATACTGCTGGCCCACATAATAGCCTACAGCTACTCTTGTTTAGCAAAGTTGGGTTGTAGATGCTCTACTTTGCTCTTAACAGTTAGTAGTTGCTCTGTTTGGTGCATGTTCAGTAGTTAGTTGACATAACTAGTTATTTCTTCCTCAGTAAAGTCCAATATCTATCATTTAAATGAATGTAGGACTCTGTATACTAAAAACTAATTCTCCAAATATTGGATTTAAATGGAGGGTCAACCAGCTTGTCTTGCTTCTGTTGCCAGTTTCTTTGTAGTTGGTATCTTTAGGCAGTATAGTAAGTGCCTGATGTTCACAGATTGTGAATTTTTCATATGAAAGACATTCTTTTTGTCAGAAATGCAAGCATTTAACTAACAAGGTGACCTCACTGTCACAAAAGTACACAGTCTGTGAGCAGCATAGACATCTACAACTCTTTACACCAACCAACACTAAAATGTATTATACTGAGGCTACAAAAAAGTCCTTGCCAAAGCCACCTAGAGCCACACAAACTAGGGCTCAGTGAAAATATGACACCATATCACCTTCCATCTGGCACACTTCCAACAAAGAAACATTAGGATTTAGATAATTGCAGATGCAATAAACAGAACCAGACTACAAATAAAAATATTTTAGTGATTGGTGACTCTATACTCAGACATACTAATTCTCCACTCAATAGGATGGACAAAGACAGGGTGAAGATGAGTTGCTGTTCAGGTGCCAGGGTATCTGATATCTCAAAGACTCTTAAGGCACCTAACAAATATGACTATGACATGGTGGTGGTCCATGGGGGTGTGAGTGACCTGGCATTGAAAATCCTCATAGATATGCATGCAAGACCATGGAGATGGGTGGAATCCTTCCATCACCAAAACTGATTTGTAGGTACAAAGAAAAGATCATTTTCTTCCACAATTTGCTAAATAACTGGTGTCATTCCAGGGAGAGCCAGTGTGTGTCAGCATAGGTTATGATGCTCGAAAGTCCTACTTGGTTTGCCATGGATGATCTGCACATCTCATTCCAAGGCTTCCACATATTGATTAAGACTTTGCTGCACCCATAGTGCCTTTGTTAAGCCAAGTCCAGCTGATGGACATCTCAGTGTAACTAACATCTCAAATATAAACCAGGACTATATTAAGGTAGCTATGCTCAGTGACAGAAGTCTCAAAAACAAATGCCCAACATGAGGATCTCCTGCATTTGGATCTCATCCATGTCTGTGTAATTACTGAAACGTGGCAAAATGCTTAGTAAGCACTCCATCCATCCCTGGGTTTTGCACCTGCCATGCTTTCAGACACAGTGGTATCTATGGTGCTGTGCTGTCTCCATATTTGTTAGGAACCATAACACCTCTGAGTAGATCCACAGGATTCCCAAACAGCCCATTCAGCTCCAGATCACACTAACCAAAACTATCAATTTATGTCCCCCAAAATTCATGTGAAGTTCCTAGATGTAATTGATGAATGAGCAACCTATCTCAGAATTCAAGGATTTCAAATGTACAAATCTAATTAAATTATATGATGAATTTCAAGATTCACTTATTTCAACATATCCCCAGACATTGTCTAAGTAGGAAATTATACAAAAGCATTCTATGCCCACTTAGATAAATGCATATAATTGGTAGTACCCACCAGACTGAAATATAATGGGAAATTTAGAAACAAACTATCCTAGTTTTCCACCCATGTAAATAAACTGTAAAATAAAAGAAAAAAATACTTAAAGTGTTCAGCATATCCAACAGCCCTCAAATCAAGGGCAATATTAGAAAACTGGCTAAACATTTAAAAAAGGCAGCCCATGAACTGAAATTAGCATCTAAAGGCAATACAAATCTTTCTTTAGTTACATAAGGAAACTAAGAAATAAGACACAACATTGCTCAGAACATATTCAAGATGGCACCATCTACACTGAACCAGTAGACATTACCAACATACTAGTTAACAAATACAGTACCATCTTCACTCCAGAAATGATTATTCAAAGACCTCTTATCCCTGAAGCCCTCAGACCCCCAACCAATCATCACAAAGGATTATCCTCTAAAGGTGTTCTCATAGATAAAAATACTTCATTCACAGGATGTGATAATACAACTGGCTGTTTAATGAACCGTACCAAACAAGCCTTGTCAGAACCACTCCATAGAGTGTTTAACTTGAATGTAGTCACTGGCTTCATCCCTGAAGTTTGGCACACAACAGTGGTGATACCACTCCATTAGGGTGGCCTCTCCACTGACCCTAACAATTACAGGCCCATCAGCCTGACAAGTCTCATATGCAAAGCCATGGAGCATATTATAACTGACCTGAATAACTAAGACATTGAAAATCTCATCAAGCTAGATATGCAGCAGTTTGGCTTTGCTAAGGGAAGACTGTGCCTAATCAATATGATTAATTTCTTTAAAACAATAACACAAGTTGTTGATAGCAACCATACTGTATACATGCACATGGAGTTTGATACTATACCCCATTTTGGCATAATTAGTAAGTCAAATGCATCACAAATACACACCCATAATGTAAGATGTATAGCAAATTGGCTAACAAGCAGGACCAATATGGTGTGAGTAGCAGGTGACTCATCAAAGTGTATAAAAGTAAATAGTGTCATTTCACAAAGCTCTGTGCTGAGACCCTTTTTGTTTGGCATTTACTTTATCAACCTCGATACAACAAGCCTAGTACTCTGGCTAACCATGTTTGCAATGACTGCAAACTGAGAACCATTGTCAAGTCAACATCTGACATCCAAGCCCTGCAACTAGAACTTAAAGTTGTAAACATCTGGTGTGCAAACAGTTGACTTAAATTGAATGCTAAAGAGTGTTATACAGTCTCATTTAGTAAACCATCCCTCCCCCCAGCATACGACATAGACATTCCAGAATGAGAATGCTGTAAAAGACCTTGGTACTTGGGTTGATATCCCCACCCTTTTATCATTATGTAATGACAGCAGTCAGGAAATCATGCTTAATACAGCTAATCACCAAGGTGAGGTCTTCCAGATCCAAAGATGTCATTATCCCATTATATTCAGCATTGATTAGACCAATTATTGAATACAATGCCCCCTTTGGGATGCACCTGACTTAAACAACTAGGAAGACCACAGAGGTTGCTAACTATGAATATTACTAGCTTAAAAACCCTAAGTCAACAGAAAATACTGGCAGTGGTGTCCTTTTATTCAGTGTATTATAGATTCCTGAGAGGAGATTTATGCCATGCTTTTTGATCCATTAGACACAGTAGTCTGGGATCTTTGGTATCTCCACAAATCTAGTAGTCCAAAAAATACTAGAACAAGGGGGTCTAAATGTTCACCAGCAGATAAAGAGAAGACAGAGAGATAGATTCCTTATACACTTTCTTCCACACCTCTTAAATAGATTCACACTGCAAATTAAGCAGTATGATACATTACCTTTGTTCAAATAGGAACTAGACAATTGGATGAGTATTGACAAATTCATCCTTGACTTTACTGGCCTTGGCTTGGCCCTCCTTGAGAGAGGAGGATGTTCAATAATGAAAAGACATAAATGGTTGCAGGACTAAATTGTCTTGTACACCCTACAATCCTATGATTCTATGACATAGAAACAACTCAGAATAATCATTCTTGACATTACAGGGTAGATTTGATCATTTTAGTTTTGCAACTTGAGCACAATCTTTTTTCCTGTCAGACAGCTCCAAGCACTAATTCATGACCAGCTTCATCAACAGGCTTTAGTCATCCTCCTTCTATGTGCTTTTCTCCTGTAGAAATATTTTTTATAAAAAGCTACTACTGGGAGGACTTCCCCATTTCAAGAATCTGTTAATCAAACCATTTCCGGGTGCCCCCTTCCTGACAATAATGTAAACGGAATACCTCCTGCTAAACCTTGAAGACACCTTTGAACTGCCTAATAGCCAGGCTTCATAGAAAGCTACAACTGGGAGGACTTTCCCATTTCAAGAATATGTTAATGTCTGTAGCCAAAAGCAGGTTACTTGTTATTTATTTCTTTTTACTACCTATATGTACTAGTCTGCCCTTCTGAGTGCGCATTCTAGCAGCCTACCGCAGACCGTTTGCCTTTCTCCTCCCTACAGTCTTTTATTTAACCATATATATATATATATATATATATATATATATATATTGCTACACTAGTTGTTTTTGCAAACCTCTGTCTGTTTGCTATCTCCTTTCTACCACTAGGTGGCATCATCCACTAATATATATAGCTAGTAACTATTATTAACCTAAAGTTTTTGTTATCCAGTGCAGGTATATAGTTAATACTCCTGCTCCCCACTTCGAGAACTGGTAAATATCTACTTCTACCTTGTCAAACATATCCTCACTAACAGTTGTTGTTGTGTCTTTTCCCAGTTAGGGGTCGCCACAGCGGAACTCCAGTCCGCTAATGATTGGTAGTTGATTTTTACGTGCCGAGTTACCAGCCCTGACGCACAACCTTCAACAAAGGTATGCTCATTCACGCATGACTCTGCTTGCAATTAATTCCCCTTAAATGTAATGAAAATTTCCTTTCTTTTCTCAGTTGTTAAATCAGCAGTGGCTGATACTTTCTCTGCTGTACTCACATCCTTTGTTTTTTGCCCGCTCCGTTCACCCTATGGGCTCACTCCACTCCCCTACCCTGCCCCCATCTCCCACCCACCCCAGTGCTCCTACACTTATAGTCCACACAGACACACACCCTCTCACAACTACCTATCATCCTCCCTCAAGTAATCAAGTCTACCCCCACTCTCACACCCCTCCCTCCTACTTAAACCTCCTCCTCTCCAGATATCTACCCCCTTCCACCCAAGCTTCATCTACCTAATTATACATATTCCATCCTCCTTTACTCCCACTCCATACTCTAATCTCTCATACCACCATCTCACCAACTTTCCCTGCCTATCTGTCAAAAACACAGTCAAACATCCTAATCCCACTATGTTTAACTTACTCCTTAACAACCTTCTGCTAGTTCTGCTAATCCTCTTATATCATCTCACTGAACCCAAAGCATCATTACCCTCCCTAAATAAACATCCTACCAACCATCTCCCAAATAATCAACCTTACTCACAGAATTTCATCACAATCTCTCCTTCTATCTTACCCACAAACAACTTCCTAAAATAAAAATACCTCCTTTTTACTCCCAATCATCTAAAAACAAGGCATAGCTTATTAGATACTACCCACTCTCACCAAAGACTAAAAGCTGCCCCACAACAATACTAATAGCAGGTGACATACACCCAAATCCAGGTCCAAACTCAAACCTTACCTCAGTCCCAAACACTCCACTCACCCCAGGCCATCAAACTACTCCTCATAAACAAATCTCCTTCTATTCTATTAATACCCGAAGCATTCTCAACAAAGTTAGAGAATTTCATGCATGGATAGCAAATCATACCCCGGATATCATCACAGTAACAGAAACCTGGCTTAAACCTCACAACCTAGATAATGATATCCCCCCCCGGCTATAACATAATATGCCTTGACCATAAAAACAGAAAGGGTGGAGGGGTTGCAATACTTTATACTAGTAATCTTACTACTTCTCCCACTACACATCCCATCCCATCTTTCTCCCCAGCAGAAACACTGGCAGTTAACCTTAAACTTAACAACTATACTACAATCACAATAGTGGCCACCTACATTCCACCAGGAGATAATATTCCACTTCTGGAAAACATTCTCTCCTATCTCTCCCTGAACATTCCAAATGAAACAATCCTCCTTGGTGACATAAATATCAATTGGCTAACCCTACAAAACCCTGGATCCCCACACAATATTAACTTATATGAATTTACTCAGCTAATTACTCAGCCAACACATTTCAACAACACCCACACTACAAATACCCTCATTGACTGGATACTTGTCTCAGCCCCATCCAGATATCACAGTCCTGAAACTCTTCCTGATTCCCTGAATGACCATGCACCCTTAAAGGTGCTAAGATACACAAACCAACTCCCTACACCACACAGATATATTACTTAACATGATCTCTCCAATTTCAGCCCAGAGATACTAAACATGCTCATATCTAGAGTATGTTGGGATTTCCTCACCCAGCTCCACCTAGATGAAGCAGTCATTGCTTTCAACTCTACTTTTCTAGATATAATAAACTCATTAGACCCACCTCGTAAAATTAGAACAAAAGCAAAAATATCTCCTTGGCTAACAAATAGCACAAGAACTCTCATGAGGTCCAGAGATAAGTCCAGGAAAAAAATGGCTACAAACAAAAGATCAAAAGGACCTACAAAGATATAAAGAACAAAGAAACCTGGCCAAAAGACTAATCAATAAAGACAAAAAAAATTTCTATTATAACCCTCCTTCAACACTAAAATCTGACCCCAAAAAATTCTGGAATGCTATTAATCAAATACTTGATCCTGGAAACCCCACATCACCTAACCCCACCCCAGATAAGACACCAGTAGAAACTGCCAATGCCTTCAATACTTTCTTTATAGATTCTATATCCAAACTCTTTAACTCAAACAGCTCCCATAAAATGTACCCCATAAACCCAGATTTCTCTTCTACAACTACCCCTCCCAAATTCTTCTCCCTTAAGCCCATCTCCAAGGCATACATCCGAATCCTACTCTTCAAACTAAAACCATGCTCAGTATCTGCAGATAACATCCCATCTTACTTTCTTCAGGCAGTTTCCCACTCCCTAGCCTTTCCCATCTCCATCATCATCAACCGCTGTATCTCTGAATCCAAAGTACCATCTATCTGGAAACAGTTCTATACCCTACCCATCAACAAAGGAGGTAACTCCACTGAAATCTCTAATTTCAGACCCATTGCCATCCTCTGCCCACTGTCAAAAGTTCTAGAAAAATGCATACATACTCAAGTCATGGATTATCTCTCTCAAGAAAACCTTCTCACTCCCACACAACATGGTTTTCTACCTAAATATAGCACCCATACTGCACTTCTATCCTTTCTAAATACTGTTTCTATGACCAGATATGACCATAAACTAATCTCCTGTCTCTTTCTTGATCTCTCAAAAGCCTTTGATACTGTCTCTCACACTCTACTATAAAACAAACTGTCTAACCTCAATTTCTCCCCCAGAACAGTGGCATTGTTCAAACGCTATCTAAAAGATAGGCTCCAATCTGTAAAATGGGACACTGCCTTATCTACTCCCATTCCAATACACATGGGTGCCCCTCAAGGATCCATTCTAGGTTCACTACATTTCAACATCTTCACAAACCTGCTCTATACCTCCTGTCCTCACTCTTCTATTATTCAATAGGCAGATGACTCTACAGTCATAACAATAGCAAACTCCCACTCTGAACTCTTAACAGCTACCCAGTTATCCCTTAACTCAGTAGAAACATGTATCTCAAGCAACCAACTCATCCTCAATCCTAAAAAAACAAAACTCTTACTCTTCCTCCCCAAAACAGCCAACCACATAAAGACCTCTTTTACTATCCAGTCACTCAACAAGACCCCTATTGTAGTTGAGCCTAGCTCAAAACTCCTTGGTATCACAATTGATGACCAACTAAAATTCGACCTAAACATAAATAATTGTATCAGGAAAACTCACCCTAAACTAGGTCTACTTTATAGAAATAACAAACTTCTTACTCAGGAAGCAAGAACAGCCCTCACCCATGCCTACTTTCTTCCCTGCTTAACATACTGTTCACAAATCCTTGCTAACCTAAACTCCTCTCTGCTTACTAGACTTGAGACTACATAACACAAAGTAGCTAGATTTGCAACCCAACAATCCTATAGCGTGCACCACTGCCTCTTCCTCAGAAACTTAAATTGGCTAGAACTGCCCCACCTCCTCCTTGTATCTCAGCTCCAAACCATACACTCAATTCTTTACCAGCCTTTCTTCTGTCCAGCCTTACACTCAATCATCTCCCACTATGCTCCAGCAAGAAACCTCTGAAGCTCTTCTCAAGACCTCTTAAAAATCTATAAGCCAAAATCTAAATATGGATGTAACTTATACAGCTACCATCCCCCTATCGAATGGAACACACTTCCCCTCGAAATTCGAACAAACATGCATCCCAAAACATTTAAACTAACCCAAAAAGAATATTTCAACAGGAAATGGATCTGCCAATGCTCTAACCCTCCTTGAAAACCTCTTTCACCTCTCCAGTCAAAGTGTTCCTCTTTCACTATACTTGTATTATATCCTGTTAGATACATTAAAAATAAATGTTTCTCCTGTTTGCTTTTATACTACTTCTTCCACAAATTGCCATCCTGTAATCTTGTTTTTTAAATGCTACCTGTATAATGTCTGTAATCAAAGACCAAATGTTATATGTATGTACTTGGAGCTTTTCTCCCCGGACCTCTGCTGAAAAAGGGCTTCTGCTCAGTCAGATATACCCGGTCAACAAATGTAAAATAAATAAA
The DNA here is from genome assembly GCF_019279795.1 of Protopterus annectens. NCBI lineage: Eukaryota > Metazoa > Chordata > Ceratodontiformes > Protopteridae > Protopterus > Protopterus annectens. The sequence continues at coordinate 803,429,907 of NC_056745.1, forward strand.
ATAAATTGTTGCCAGGGACAGAATTATGTAGTCCATACTCAGTGAGACTATGCACTGATATATCCAATGCTTTTATTTATTTTCTTATAACTCAGTGTTTGCGTTTAGAAATATTACTGCATGAGGTTTTCCTGTCCTTCATGTTGCTACTCAACTGTTGCTTCTTGATTTTGCCTCATATTCATCTTTCCTCATAAAATGTGCAGTTTTTTAGCAAACTGTTTTGAGACTGTAGTCAATAAATAATGACAGACATTTAAATTTCAAACTGTACAACATTCAAAAATATATATTAATACAAGTTCTATTATACTAGCAGCTTTCAAAGTATGTAAGAGCAATATTTCAAATCCAACACAGATTTTGGCCTTTGCCTTCGGATAATATATTTTTTGTCTGTTTAGATAATTCTATGGCTCCCTTCCCCTTTATATCATTCTATGGCTCCCTTCTCCAGTGCCTCATATCCATCACTGGGTCTAGATGCTGCATCCTTACTCCCTTCACCAGACTTCCTCTGTATGGCTGGGCTCAACGTGGATCTTGTTGTCATACCATCTGCTAGGGTGATTTTTTTTTCTTTATTATGCCCTAACCATCATTCCCCTCCCTGCAGTCCCTTTAGTTTCATCCTGGGAATGGGCATATAATGGGGCCTCGCTAACATACATTCCCCACCTCCACTGCAGCTCTCAGTCAATATCTCTATCCTAATCCCTCGTTGCATCATGCCCTCTCTTATGTTCCTGGCATCCAACATGGATCGCTGTGTGGAGAACACCACAGAACCACACTGTCCATGGGATGGGCACTCCTGTCACTCCCTAATGCTCCATGAGTCACTCAAGCCACTGATGAATCTCAGGTCAGCTGGGCAGTAGTCAAGGTATTATCCCACTACTCTACCAGAGTGGCCTCCTACAAAAATGTTCAACTTTTTCCCTGATTCTTGTACTAAAAGGTTGAAAGCTATCCCTGATTTTGAAGAATGTCTCTGATTCTGGCTCATATTTTTAGTCTCTTCTTTGTGCAATTTGTGATTTTCTGGAAAATTGTTAATGATTACAGTCAATAAATAATTACGCATTTGAGTTCCAGAGTACAAATCCTTTCGAAAATGCTAATCCCAATGCTAATCCCAAACTTGTTGTTCTACCAATCTTCTAAGTATTTAAGAGCATTATTCAAAAATTGCCCCTGATTTTGAACATTTGCTTAGCCATTATCTATCCCTTGTTTTGGGCATTTTGAAACACATTGTACAGCCATTATTTTATTTTAATTTATTTTATTACAGAAGGAAATCTGAGATATGCACTGACAACAAAATAGCTATAGTTGCTGGGTCCAAAGCTGTCTGTAGATAGAAATGACTGTTGTTGTTTGGTCATTATTCTAACTTTGCAGGACTAATGTGATTTTTTGAAGCAAGTTGAAATACTTTACTATGTCTACTGTTAGTTTGAAATGAAGCCAAAATACAGTTTTTTTCTTCATAATCCCTCATCTAAGATGTGCACAGTCAACACAGTGGCTATAACTGCTGGTTTGGGTGTGGGGCTGTCTGTGAATGAAAGTATCTTACCATCTTGTCATAGGTTCATAGGTTATTACTTGGCTAATGGCCCTAAGAGGCCTTTTTAAGCCTAGCAATATTTTCCCATTTGTAAATGACAGGATACATTACTCATATGAATATAGTTGTGTTAAGGGATAGTGCATTTGCAAGCTGCCTCTGTCCAATAGGGGCACAGTCCACAGTTAAATTACCAATTCACTTTCCATTGGTCAAGGCTGTGTTTGAATAGGGTCAAGGATGAACTCTGCTTTACATGGCTGGGGACTGTATTCCAAAGTAGGGGCAGTCTCTGAGACACATACCTGTCCCTTCAACCTTTCCTATTTATGATACAAGGGAGGTTTAGGTCCTTTGATCAGATGTCTATAATGCTCTTAGACTCATATAAGTGAAGCAAGTCCATCAGTACAGGATCAGATGCTGCCTTCTAACCATCCATTGATCACCTCTCAATAGTCTGTAGGAGACTGAGTATAAGGATAGGGCTTCTGAGTAGGACTGCATATTCCATGTGGTTTCTGCCTTGTATTTTTTTCTTGTCCAAAACCTCCCTGGGTTTTCCACTTATTGCATACTCATATCAAAGGGAGCACAATTATCAGTCTAATGAGGGCCAAGTATAGTGGGATAATGACAGCTCTGGACCTGGATGCCATACCTATATGTATAAGTTACACAATATAAAATTATTTCCTTAAAACAGTAGATAAATGATGGTCAAAGGACAAGTCATTGTTTGCACATATGTTCCCAAATCCTTAACCACTAGGTCTACTCTTAGGGGTATATTGACTATGTGGTAGTTTCCTGGTGTGGCCAGCTTTACAAAGGATACCATTATGCACTTTTTGGCGTTTAGTTTTGGACCATGGCTCTTGCACCAATTATTTAGAACAAGACCTCTTGGATGATACCTTTAACATTAACTATGATTTCCAATAAAGTAGATGCCAAAACATCCCTAGCACCAAGCCCAAAGGGAATCTATTGACAACTGAACTTTTTTTTGTGGAGGTAGAGTATCCTGATTTCCTGTGTCCCGTCCTGTCCATGAGACAAATGGCTATCCAGTAGGTGATATATGAATTTACTCCTAGTTTTGTGCGTTGTTGACAATAGCAGAATGGGTAGTAGCATTGAATGCATTGGCCAGGTAAAGATACACTATCTGTGCTGTTTTGCCCTCATCCATAGCTTTGGTGACTTTCTCAAAAAGTCCAGCAGGTTGAACAGGCATGATCTGCCCTTGACAAAACTGAACTGCATTTGAGTCCAGCGTCTGAATATTTTCTATGATTGCTCTTTCCATGGCCTTACAAATGAGACTAGTCAGATGTATTGGTCTGCAGTTTCCTGGGTCAGTATATGGCCCACCCTTGTGTAGATGAATAACTGTTGTTGTCCTATACTTGCTAGGCAAGAAGCCAGTTTGAAGGCTAACTCATTCAAGCCTATAACGCATTTTTGTGTATTTCCAGTTCACACTCATAGCTCCTTTTGGTATTCAGATCTTTTCTGAGTTTTTTTTTAACTAAACAATTTAACAGCTAATAATAGGCAGTATTAGAAAGTACATGGAGCTATTAACAAAATGACCTAGGTTTGTTAACCTAGGATGTGCTGCAGTAGAGAAAATAATTATTATTTGTCACTTATTTTTCATATTTTCATATATATGTTCATAATTTCATAACTGAGAGTACTACATGTTATTGAGGGGTATGGTGTGATATGCCATGGTGAGAGAGAGGAAAACTCATTGTCAATGTCCATTTATATTACAGTATACCTGGGATATCACTAATTGTTTGTTAGTAATTATAAAAATAGTATTTCCATATGTACTTATTACTTCAAAAAATGACTTATAAACTGTTGCATGACATCAAGTGAAACCTCTGATGTTGTTAAAGAAAACTGTCTTTGACATTTACACTGTAAGTTACACATCTTGAAAGATATACATTGTGGGTGAAAAGTTCGCCCATGTTTGTGAGGATCAAGTCAAAGATGTTGGTTTCTCTAGTGTGTGCATGGACTAGCTGTTTCAGGGCATTCATGCTTATAAAGCCCTGGAATATTTTGGCCTGCATATTAGGAGGTGTGTAAGTTTCCCAATTTATAGTCAGGTAGCTGAATTCTCCGTTGGCTTTGGTGTTGGTTTCAATGGATTTTGGTATGGGTTATCCTGGGTCACAGAGGGGGACCTATAGCTTGTAATGATATGGTATGGAACTTAAGTACAGCTGGATATGGAGAAGCTTAAGCAAATCATACTGCTTGAACAGTCTTGAGATGTGACTGTTTTTGATGAATATAGAAGCACCTCTACCTTTTGTCCCTTCCTGTGCAGTAGGTCTAAATGTGTGGAAGACAATATAGACTTGCACTGCTGGAGTGATCTCCATGGCTTCAAACCATGTCATGTAACTACACAGATACCTACTTTCTCCAGGTGAGGAGAGCTTGCAGTGAGTGGAGTTTTTTGTTTATACTCTTGTCATTAAGCAGTAATACCTTTAGGTTATCCTGGTTTAGTTTTACTATGTTGGAAGGTTTAGCAAGTTGGCATTGCTAAAAAAGACACCATGGGGGTAGACAAAGTTTTCACCGGTATTTGAAATCCTAAAGGGGACAGGTACAGACCATCTTTGGTGAAGAAGTATTTGCTGTCAACCATGTCCACCCACATTGACAAATATTTTACCCCTTCAAATGACCCCAGAAACTAAGCCAATTGTTAAGTCATTTATCTTCTGCTCATATTACAGCATTACTCTCAGAGAGCTCTGTCATGTATCTCTTCATATAATCCAGAAAGGTTTGTCTTAGGTCATTTACACTCATATGTACAATAACCAAATTGTGCTAGTACTTGTAAATCAGTGACCTTAGTGTTTGCATTATCTGGCTAATCCTGTCCCCTGAAAGGCACCTGACTGAGACCCTTTCTTTGCTCAGCTTGGTGAGTGAACATCTGTGTGTCTCATGGCAAAATCACATATGACTAGGACATTAGCTTGTGCTGGAGTTTGCTTTATGGGTTTATGAGTTGAGATACCTTACATTGAAACTCTGTCTGTCATGGCAGATGCTGCCTTCATAGAATGTTTGTGAGGCTGCTGAGAAAAGCTGCATGTAGGAAGCTTTTGAAGTTAGTTTTTACAGCCTTACCTTACATCTATGTGCTTGGCCTTTTGTAAGAGTGGTAGATGAAGTGCAGTCTTGTGTGTTCTTGGAAACCTGTTTGGTAATTACATCAGCTGCATGTGGGAGCCTTGCCTCCAGTGACAATGTATAATTGCATCTTTTACACACTGTATCTGATTGTTTAAAAATGATGTGGTTGTTAGTGAACAGGAGACAATTTCTGCATTGCCCCTTTTCACTAAACTGACTGCAGAGACATAGGAAAAGAACTTTTTCAAGGGTACAGATGCTTATTCTGTAGATTACAAAGGTAATTGTCCTAGATGGGCCTAGAAGAGGTTTACCGGGTCCTATTTAAGCGAAACTATAATGTTTAATACAAGACTGTTGTAGTAATACTTCCTCGTGCTCATTTTAAAGAATTACTAATCTGGATTTACAAGACTAGTACACATTTGTGTGAAGTTAATTTGTAATACTGTATTGTGGCTGCACTGGTTACTGTGTATTTCTCTGAAACAAACTCGAAATATATTACTATGGCCATTATTTTTGTCACAATCAAATGTCTGAGGTGTACTCCCCTTATCAAAGTGGCTGTAATTGTTGGATAAGTGTGGCAGCAGGGTGACCTGTCTGTGAATGAAAATAATTTATCATTTTGTCATCTTCTCAATGTAAACAGTATTTAGTTTGACTTTACAGGACTAGCATACATTAGTAGGAAGTAAGCTGGAATACTTTACTGTGGCCACTATGTGTTTGTAGGAAACAAGCTTGAAATACATGACAATGGGCCATTACTTTTTATCACAATCAGGTGTCTGAGATGTAGTTAGTTAACAAAGTGGCTAGAACTGTTAGGTAGGGTGGGAAGATAACTGTGGATGAAACTAACATTTCCTCATATACTCATTTCATAAAGAATCATTAATCTGGAACTGCAAAACTAGTGCACATTTGTATGAGGTATTAAGTTAGTATAGTTTACTTTTGTTACTATGATTTTCTGTAAGACTTGAAATACATAACTGAGCAGAAAACCACAGCAGAAAAACACAAAATAAGGAAAAAAGACCACCAGGCTGTAAAATCTACGTTTATTCCTCTGACGTCTCGGCAACACAAGCCTTCAAGGAGTATAACATTACATAAGTCACCACCTGCCTATATACCCACAACAATTAAACAATAAAACAATTATAGTAAATGAGAGCAATTAAATAAAGAACCTCCAATTAAATTCTGCATTTAACCCATTTGAGATCAAAGTATTATATTTTAAAATATAAACAGATTCCTTAGACAGTAATTCATTTTTTATATAGTTGTCATGATGTATATAAACATTAGTCTTTTCCAACACCAGAAATACATAACTGTCTGTGAATCCATGGTTTGAATACCACCCAGACCCACAGGTGCACTTAAGCCACCACTGATTATAGTACCTATGTTATAACAATACATGAGTTAAACATTCATTTATCATAAATACTGCAGTGGAATTAAATGTTTCTCTTTAAGCATATATTCCCCTGCAACCATTTCACTCACAATCTGAACCCTTCTGGTAACTGAAGACAGAATTAAAGAATCAATACATCAAAAAAGTAAAAACATTTTCATTTTCAATTAAACATGTTTCATATTTAAATAAAATAATATAAAAATATAATATTTTAAGAACAAGGTTTTTCTCATGCCTGATGGCCAACAAATTACAGCAAATATGCTTTGAGTCCATTCTTTCCCCCTATACTGAGGATACCCAGTACAGACCAGAATAATTGTCATCAGGGATTAGCTGATAATACATTTGCTTCTCAAAATTTTGACTAGTGAAGACTGCTGCAGTTTTGTGGTCTTTCCATTTTTCACCTTCATGCCTGATGACCACTGAGCCACCCCAAATGTGCTTTGAGCTCATTGCTTCCCGCTGTACTGAGGATACCCAGTTCAAATACATTTAAGTTCATTCAAAGCAATTTAAAATGCCTTATTTGATAACATAATCAAGTATGCCTTCAGTGATTACCTACATTATGTACAATATATATGGATCCCTATCTGTTTATCAATGTTTCAAAACTTTGAAGACTATATGGCTCAGACCATATGTTCAAAATTTTGAAACTTCGAAATAAAAATAAAAAATGCTAAAATAAAACAAATTACCTTTACACCCTGCACCCCTCAACCCCCTGCTAATTAAATGTACCAACTCCGAGATTGCACTACAGGGAGGAAAACGGCAAATCCTGAGTTCCGCACTGTACATCAGTCTTAATACAAAGTGTTTGAAGTTTCCAAACTTTGAACATATGGTCTCGGTCATATAGGTTCATAGGTTCATACTAGGCTATCTGCCCTAGGGCATTTATAAGCCTAGCCAGAATGTGTTTGGCTTTTTTAAATTTATTTTGCTATGCCCTTTTCGAGGTTAGTATACTGTGCCTCTGTCTAACAGTGACACAGAAGTGATACCGGGTAAACCTCGATCTCCCATCCACTCATCAAGATTCCTCTTGAAGAGAGTCAATGAGGGACTCTGCCTAACCTGGACTGGGATTTTATTCCAGAGTGAAGGGAGCCTCTGGGTTATGAATCTTTCCCTCCAGCATGTCCTATTTATTTCAGTGCTGAGGTTCAAGTCTCGAGTGCGTGGCTCGATGGAATTTGGATTTTCTGAGGTGCAGCATGTCCATTAATTCCGGGTTGGACATGGCTTTATACATCAGGCACAGATCACCTCTGAACAGGCGGTATGCCACTGAGTAGAGCTGGAGTTTCTTTAACCGGGCAGCATATGGCATCTGTTTGAGCCCTTTGATCCTCTTGGTGAGGTACTTTTGGGGTATTTCCAGTTGCTGCAGGTGTCTGGTAAGGTACATCCCAAAGGGGCATTGTACTCAATTATGGGCCTGATGAGGGATGAGTAAAGAGGCACGATGACCTCCCCTGATCTAGATGTGAATCCCTTCATGATTAGGTGGGCTATATAAAATGTTTTTCTAACCACTTTGGCCACGTGGTTGTCAAATGAGAGATTGCTATCAACTTGGGTCCCCAGGTCCCTAATTACTTCTTCTGTACTTAATGGATTACCACCTATGTGGTAATTTGTGGGCACTTTGTTTTTGCCAAAGGGGATGACTATATACTTTTTGGCAGTTAGCTTGAGGCCATGGCTCTGGCACCAGTTGTCTGTTTCTATGAGGCCCTTTTGGAGCATGCTTGTGTCAGCTGGAGAGTCGATTATGGCGCCCAGTTTGCAGTCATCTGCGAACTTGGTCAGCCACAGTCCTTGCGTGTTGGCCTGTACCTCCGAGAAATATATACCGAAAAAGAGAGGTCCCAGGACTGAGCCTTGTGGGACACCACTTGTAACTGGTTTGGAGTCTGACATGGCTCCAGCAATTCTAACCATGTGGGTTCTGTCCTTGAGCCAATTTGCAATCCATCTAGTGACATAGGGGTTTATATTTAAGCTGGTGAGCTTATCTATAATGCCCGAGTTTGGTATTGTATCGAAGGCTTTTGTGAGGTCCAGGTAGGCTGTGTGGACCACCTTCCCCTCGTCAATGGCCTTGGTGACTGTTTCAAAGAACTCAACCAGGTTTAAGAGGCAGGATCTGCCCTTAACAAAGCCGGTCTTTGAAGTTTTGAAACTTTGATAAAATGATAGGGATCCATATATATATATATAGAGAGAGAGAGATTATAATGTGAATTCAAGAACTCTAAACTGTGATGATAACACATTTTACAGTCTGTACTAAGTACATATTTCTTGTTAATACCATTTAATGTAGAGGCATAGCATTAGGTACTACCACAGTCTTTCAGACTATCCTTTCAGTTAAGCGACCAATTAATACTTTCAGCATTGCATATTAGTTTAAACTTTTAAACAGAAGAGAACACTTCTTGCAGATAATTGAGTGCTGTACTACAATTAGGAATAAACATTTTAAAGTTTTAGATGAAAAAAGTGAACATTATGTATTTTATTGTTTATTTTTTATTATTTTGTTTGCTTGTTTGATTGCTTGTTTATTTATTTACTTACTCAATTATTTTAAGAGTTTTAGCCAAAGACAATAAACTCTTCTTCTTTCTTTGGTTTAAACCTAAACAAGACAACCCTTAACAAACTTGCTTCTTGTTACAATCACATAGCTAGATTTGCCACAAATTCCACCTTTAGAATGCACCACTGCACTAACTTGAAGCAACTAGGGTGGTTAGAGTTTTCCAGCCAACTCCATTTCAACCAACTCAAAACGGCTCACCAGATACTGTATCACCCAGAGAAAACACCAGCTCTGAAAAACATCATTCACCCTATATTAACCTGCAATCTTTACGCTCCTCCAATAAGATCTTAGCTCAAACTACCAAAGCCAATAATTCTGCTGGGGATTCTCTATCCTCAAACTTTGTAGGTAAAATGTGGAACTCCCTACCGACCATGCTCATCTCAGAACCTTCACTCCTACAATTCAAAAAAAAGCTTAAACCCCATCTCAATACTCTCTGGCAATGTCCCTGTTCCAAACCTGATTAACCACTATCATTTACCCTTCTCTTACCTCACTATCCTTAACCGCTTTTTAACAAGGCGCCTCACCTTTGTAACTGACCTATGTTTTTTTTTTATATGCTGCTGTTATTTTTTTCCCAAGATGTAATGTATCTTTATATTGTATTTAGAACTCAACTATCTTCCTTTTTTTGCATTAACAATGTTCATATGTCTGTTATGTACCTAGAGCTTTACTCCCCGGGCCTCCGCTGAAAATGGACATGTATCCAGTCGGACTCTCCCGGTTAACAAATGTAAAATAAATAAAATAAATAAATTTTAGATGTATGATCAGTATAAACTCTTACAATATTGTTTCCTACCTTTTCACTATAGGTAGATCAAACAGTTTTTAAAACGAGCTCTGTCCAACTAAGCAATCATTTTAACTACTATTGATATTGTGGGAGAATTTGGCCAGGCAGAACATCTACCCAAAATCTGTATGCTCTTTCCTTACCAAGAAGCATGAATTCTTACATATTTGAAACTTGCAAAAGCGATGCAGTCAGGATGTTTATCATATCATGTCTAGCTATATGTTCAAGAAAATAATAAATTATCAGGTTATTCCTCCCTCATCTATTTTTCATGTTTTCTATCTTATTTGCCAGCCACATGTTTTCTTTGTCTTTAAATTTTCCATTCATTCACAAAATGAAGCACCAGTAAACGTATCACTGGCTTGAAAAAATATAAAAAGGTGTCCCCAGTCCTAATCTTATAAGTCCTATCAGATAAACAGTGAAAATCAGTTTATGTGCTTGTTAATTTCCAGAGTACTGGTATCAGAAGCCTTTCTAAGATCAAAATATATACTGAAAGATCTAAATCAAAGGCGTCAACAATGTTCATGTAAAAATTAACCAAATTATTTTTCTGTAAAATCAGGACTACTTCAGAAGACAAACCAAAAGACTGAAAATTCGAAATACTGAACACATTTTTAATGCAGTGGGCAAAAACCCCTGTACCCCTCATGTGGGGGTTGTGGGGTCTACTTTAATTAACCGAAAGCTGATTACAGCGAATGCAAATACATCGACATATGCATCGAACCGCAAAATAATCAAACTCACAAAACCGCAAAATTACCGCGAAAATCGAAATGTAGAAGTGTTTTGGTTGGCCCATCTGAGCTACAGATCCGTAAGGTAAGTGTGCGATAGTTACAGACATTAGGGTTAAGATTAGGGTGTGAGTTAAGGTAAGTGCATAGATAGGTAATGTAATATGGGTAATGTATTTAATGTTTAGTGTAGGGTTTGAGGTATGAGGTTGGTTAGTATATGTGTGTGGTGCATTTATTTTGTTTGGGTATAGCTCCGTAGGGTAGGTGTGCAGTAGTTACGGACCTTAGGGTTAGGGAGAGGTTAAGGAGAGTGCATAAATAGTGGTGTATGTGGGGTTTAGTGTAAGGTTAGAAGTATGGTTTTTGTTGGTGTATGTTTGTGGTTTATTTATTTTGTTTGGGTGGGTAGTGTGTTTCAGGCAGTGGGGTTGGCCAAGTGTGACAAATCGGTATTTTGAGTTTTGCAGTTTTGTGAGTTTGCTTATTTCGCGGTTCAATGTATATGTGTCGATGGATTTGCACTTGCTGGAATCAGCTTTCAGTTAATTAAAGTAGACCTGGGTTTGTGCCCCCCACAACCCCTGCTAACTATATATACAAACTCCAAGATCATACAACAGTGGAGAAGGGGCAAATTCCATCATTCAGCATTTTGAATTTTCACTCTTTTGGGATTCAGCCTTTTGGTTTTTCAGTCTTCTGAAGTGGACCTATAAAATTAGGGACAGTTGAAAGGTGAAAATTACAGTTCCAGGAGTAATAGTCATAGTAACATGTTTTGAGAAGTAACTAATGAAAAATTATGAAAAATATTTGAAAATCTATCAGTAATAATGATGATTATATACTAGTAAAAAATCTTAAACCTAACACTATTTATATTATATAAAATCCAAACTAAATCACGGAGCTCCCAGACAAAACAAAACTATAACTGTACAGCAAAATTAATGAATATTTTACCTAAAGTATCAAAAAATAAATGAAAACAAATGTATCTGGGTGGGATCCTGTACATTCAACACAATGCATACTGGTAGTAATGATACAAACATTAAAATGCACACGTGTAATATAAAGAACAGAAAATAGACCTAAATATTGTCAAAGTGCCATCCCAGCCATTGTAATTATTCCTAATATACTCTAAACGTCTAATGGGGTATGTAACTACCATGCTAAATAAAATCTAAAAGTCTCCATACTCTAATATGTAGTTATTGATGTATTTATTTATTTATTTAGTTACTGGGATAGAGCACTGATCAAATCTCACCATCTGCAGGCTCAGTCAGGTTTATATACATAGTAACAACAGTAAAGCAAAATTAAATGTATAAGTAAATCATACTGTATCATCATCTTCTTTCAGCTGTTCCCGTTAGGGGTCGCCACAGCGGATCATCTCTTTCCATTTCTTCCTATCCTCTGCATCATGCTCTTTCACACTAACTGCTAGCATGTCCTCTCTCACCACATGCATAAACCTCATCTTATGCCTTCCTCTTTTCCTCTTACCTGGCAGCTCCATTCTTAGCATCCTTTTCCCAATATACCCAGCATCCCTCCTCAGCACATGTCCAAACCAACACAATCTCGCCTCTCTTGCTTTGTCTCCAAATTGTCCAACCTGAGCTGACCCACTAATATACTGATTCCTAATCCTGTCCATCCTAGTCACACCCAGTGCAAATCTTAACATCTTTAACTCTGCCACATCCAGCTCTGACTCCTGCCTTTTCGACAGTGCTACCATCTCCAACCCATATAACATAGCTGGTCTCACTACCCTCTTGTAGACCTTCACTTTCACTCTTATTGGTACCGTTTGTCACAAATCACTCCTGACACTCATCTCCACCCATTCCACCCTGCCTGTACTCTCTTCTTCACCTCTCTTCCACACTCACCATTACTCTGAACTGTTGATCCCAAGTACTTAAACTCATCCACCTTTACCAACTCTACTCCCTGCATCCTCACCATTCCTCTACCCTCCCTCTCATTTACACACATATATTCTGTTTTAGCCCTGCTGACTTTCATTCCTCTCCTCACTAAAGCATATCTCCACCTCTCCAGGGTCTCCTCAACCTGGTCCCTACTCTCACTACATATCAACAGTATAATGACATAATATAACATAGACGTAAAAAAATATATGCACATTCACTTGGAGATTTAAAAAAAAGTAGACTCAGGCATATGCAATGCATAAGATGGGTGTTAATAGGTGAGGTAAATGTAGTTCAGGTAAATGGATGGACATAGTATGTACATGTACAGAGGGAAATATTAGCAGCAAAAAGAGTAGAACCTGTAGAATACTAAGGGCTGCAACAGAAGAGTTAAAAGGAAAAGTGGATATTACATTTATAGTAGGGAATGGATATGGCAGACAGGGAAGCATTAAGTATGAATTTACAAGTTGGAGAAGTTAGGAGATGAAGCAGAAGAATGTAATTTAACCTAAGAAAGAATAGAGTATCTATGACTCTTCTTCTTTCAGCTTTTCCTGGTTAGAGGTCGCCACAGCGGATCATCTGTTTGCTCATGACTGGCAATGGAGTTTTACAGTGTCGAGTTGCCAGCCCAGCGCCCAACCTTCCACAGAAGTCACACATGCACACACACACACACACACACACACACACACACACACACACACACACACACACACACACACACACACACACACACACACACACCTAGGGCCAATTTAGAGTGTCCAATCCACCTACTGCATGTCTTTGGGATGTGGGAGGAAACCGGAGCAGCCAGAGGAAACCCACGCGACCACAGGGAGGACATGCAGACTCCGCACAGAAGGCACCCCAGCTGAGAATCAAACCGGAGAGCCTCTTGCTGTGAGGTGGCAACGCTAACCGCTGTACCACCGCGGCCACTCCAATAGAGTATCTATGACAAAAATCCAAAATCTTTCACTTACATTCCAAATGTTATAGAAATTAGTTTCTCCCCTGATGTTGAGGTTTATTCTATCAATCCCCATAAAAACAAACCTGGTTTGTTAGTGTGAGCCGACATTTTTAAATAAAGTGCTTCTCTCCTTAACAGTTCTGATGTCACTGAATTAAGTACTGAGCCTTTATTTAAACATGCAGGATGCCTGCCCTATATAAAGTGAACATTGGGTACACTGGACAAAGTATGTAACCCACTGGGTACTGCAAGTGATAGAATGTCATATATATTAGACCCTGTTAGTACTGAGTGTTGAAAATGTGTACCAGAGAAAATATTCCTGTAATGGACACAACTGCCAGACCTTCTACATCACTTTGCTACAATATATGTAAAAAAACTCCTGTCACTATGTTTGGTACACCCAAGGACCTGGTTAAGACTTTGTCTCTTCTATAGTGAAACCACATACCTCTCAACTGTCCAGATTTTCACAGAATATCCAGATTTTTGCCAGATGTTTTTGGTCTGTTCCTCATATAATTTGTGGTTTTCTGAATTTTTTTGTCAAATCAGTGATGACTGAATTCAGAAAATGTATGGTAAAAGAAAACCTTTCTAAGTTTATAAGGGCAAAATTTTAAATTTGTCACTATTTGGGGGGCTTTTCCCACATTAGTTTTATTGTTGTCCGATTTTTTTTGTTCCAAGAGGTTAAGAGCTGTGTGAAACCAGAATGTGTTGGACAAACTGGTACCAGGAATAGGGTTACTATTTAATATAGGCAGTGTTTATTAATAATTAAGCAGATATGAAACCTATTACCACCAAAAGTGGTAGAAAATGCAGTATATTGTCACATATCTGATCATCCGGATATTTGTATCTCCATAAATCATTCCTTAAGATGTAATCATCCTGTCTCCAGATCGCAGCAATAAGCTGACCCTGGAACTGAATAGATCCTGTCTTCTGTCTTCACTGAACAGTGAACTGCCAAAACTAAAGTATTGGTCCTTCACGACAATGAGAGGAAAATCCCTGACTATGACTAGGATAATATGCAATCAATAAACATTAAAGGTGCTAGAGAAGCCAGGTAGTGGAGAATGGGGACGAGTTGCTATCACCAGTTCACCACCTTTGGGGGAGGAAGATGGTTTAAGTGTCTGTAGTACTATCAGCTAGGTGCATGGTACACATAAAAGAGATGGGACATGCATTTGGCTCTTTCAAGCCATATCTGAATCATAACTTTCATGGACTATGTGTGAGAACATACATATTCATAGGAATGACATTGCATGTTATTAACATCTGAAAGCATACATATCAGTCACACCAATGTATGGCTTATTCTCCTAGACTAAGAAAAACCCTGATGGCTACCTAGATGATGACCTCCATGATAGGGTTTTGCCCCACAGCGAAACATATGAGACAACTAAAATTGCAGGAAGGATGACTATTGGCAGACACTGGGCATTAAAAAAATGAAGTCTGATAGTGAGCCATATCTTTGTTTAAACTGTCATGTACATCATTCATCTATGTAGATAAGAGTAGGTAATAAGGTAGGAGACAGAACAAGGAATCTGGGGGTGGTCAATGAGGGCAACTTGTCCTTTTTAGGACAGGTTCTTTCAACAGTTAGTCTTGTTTATAATCATCACAGAATATTCTCTAGAATTCCTCACTAAAGCTCATTCATGGATTCACTATCCCTGATACAGCCATTGTCTGTTCTTATCTGAACCACCGACCTGCTGCAGGTGATGTCTGCTACTTGTGGTATAGTTTGTAATGAACTTTTGACTAAGAATTTGCATAACACTGAAGTTAAGTCAGCTGCACAGAGTGGTAGTGAAGTGATGGATGCCATACTCCGTAATTATTTTAACCCATAAAGCTTTTATTAAATTAATAAAAACTTACATGTATATATTTGTAGTCATTTATGTTTCTGCATATCCCCTCAATTTCACAACAGACAGACTGTTATAGATTTCAATTATACATTTAAGGACTGATGGTAGCAAAGCATTTGCTTAAACAACCTTCTCAGTAGGTTTAGTGGAGCACCTCTCTGTGATTAAAAAAGCATTTTATAGTTTAAGCAACCTTCTAACGTAACAGACTGACTCCATTACTTTTAGCTCAAAGCTGATTTTGGACTGCAAATATTTTATGTACTAAGTGCAAAATCATATTTTATGACAAAATTGCATAATAGTGCTTCAGATTTCATTATAAAGATCTATGTGAGCAGATTTCTGAAAGTTTATCTAAACATATTTCTAAATATCAAAGTTATGACTGCATATGTTAGTTGGTAAATGTTTCATCATCAATTTCTTAAACTCAAACAATTATACTTTAAGTTTGGAAGACAAAATTTACACAAATTCACAATTTCCATCACATAGACTTCTAAGATGCTTTTTCTGAACTTTTGTCTGAAATAAAACTTCTAGCTGCCTTTATTTGTCTTCATTTAATTTAGTAAGCATTTCCTCATGCCTTTACTAAAACTCAAAATGTATTTACCAGATTTGTAAAATGCAATCAATGACATTCCACCTTATTAAAGTTGCACTGCTCTTATCACAAAAAGTGACTTCAGACAGCCACATATAAATTACCTTTTAAGGTGGAATTGTACAATAATGTTTCAGCATTTATGGTATTGACCTATAAGATGTGTATTCTGAAATGTCTCAGAAATGTCACTATCAAAGATATGAGCCTGTTTCTAATATGAAGATTTCTTTGTAACTTCACTAAACATCATCATTCTTATATCAAAGCTGTAAAATTCTGTCTGTAGGACCTAATTTTGCAAGTGGTTGCAATATATTTGGGCCAACTCCAACCTCTCAAATATATGGTCAATATCTGTTTTCCAGAATCTCTCTAATACCACCTGCTG
>NC_056745.1:803451149-803473649 GCF_019279795.1 Protopterus annectens
TCAGATTAGGAATGATTTTCATTCCATGGCAAGTGCAGATCTTAGTTTTGTTAACATTTATTAGTTTAAATTTATTTCACAAAAACATTTTAGTATGCCTGACCAAAACATTACTTTATTGGTAAACACTGAAAGTATAAAACTGATAATTTCCTTTAAAAGCTCAAGCATTTACTTTATAGTTATCAGAGGAAAATGTTTAATAGTCACAATAAAACAAAAAATACATAGTCTAAATAACCTAAGATGGATTTAACTTTATTATCTTTAAATACCAATGGCTTAAATAATCCTAACAAGAGTTCAGATCTACTGAAATATTTAAAACTGAACAAAGCACAAGTTGTCTTCCATCAAGAAACTCATTTCAAAACAAATGATAATTACAAATGGAATTCTAAGGAATACATGATATTGCAATACACTTATAAGACAAATATAAAAAAGGTAAAAATTTTATGGAAAACAAATGTGACTAACCCAAAAATCATTTATAAGTATGAAGATAAAGAAGGCCTTATGGCATTAGTAATAGTTAAATATAATAACAGAATATGGACCCTAGCCAATCTACACTGGTTACCAGGCATTGGATCAGGAACTGTTAAAAAACACTTGGATTTCATTTCCAATAATTATAAAGACAATGTAATATTAGGAGGAGATTTTAATTGTATATTTGATATTTCTGAAACTACAAATAAAACACTGCTGCATTTATCTGCTGTATCAAAAGCTTTAAACAAGTGGGTAAAATCATTTCATCCTGTAGATACTTTCAAATTTAAAGAAGATAAATCTTTGTTGTTTTTCCATCAAGATCACAGATTTGGTACCCAAACTAGAATAGATAAAGTATTTGCTGACCATGACTTACACTCTAAAATCATTAATTTCTCAATCACTCCTGCCCCTTTTCAGATCACAATTTATTAATATTAAAACTTCAAAATGGGTACAAACCATTAATCTTTAACCCCAGAATTCCAGCATATATAACTAAAATTAAAGAGTTCAAACCCTGGTTATTATCTGAATTACAGTTCTTCTTAGATATTAATTACACCACAGAGATAAATAAAATAATGATATGGGATTCATCAAAAGCTTACATATATGGTAAAACCCTAACTTGGTATAAAAAAAATCAGAGAATGAGATTCTAATGATTAGATCTACAATCCAAACTTTTGTCAGTAAAAGTGGGAAAAAATTAAATCATTTGGAGATGAAAAAGAAAGTAGAAGTATTAAACAATAACTACAATGAAATTCTAACACATAAAACTAGTTTAGCTTTAGAAATCTAAAAATTAATACCTTGGCCACTTCTCCCAAATATCTACATAATTTTATCCACAAGAATCAAAGTACAATCAAAAGCTAATGACATTAAAAGTATCTTCCATGAAAAGAATGGGAAAATGTATTAGCTATAGGTGACATTCTTGATGCCTACAGAAATCACTATAAGGAACATTTCCAAAAAGAAAATATACATATCAATCAATTAAATCTAGATGAAAAATGTTCTAATATAAAAAATACCAGAAAAATTAAAGCTAGATCTGCAAGCACCCATATCTTACAAAGAAATTACAGTTACAATACAAGAGGGTAAAAATGATAAAGCTCCATGTATAGATGGCATAATTATGGAAATATATAAACTTTTTCTTTCAAAGATACTATCCATCTTCCATAAAGCTCTATTAGAAATTCAGTCACAAGCTTTAATACCACCCTCTTGGAGATATTCTTTAATCGCACCAATCCTAAAGGAGAACAAATCCCCAAACCTCTGTACCTCATATAGACCTATATCATTATTAAATAATGACTATAAGATATTTATGACAATATTAACTAACAGAATGAAAATGCCACTATCCAAAACAATAAATCATGATCAAACTGGATTTATATATCAGAGACACACACATGACAATATTAAAAGGATAATTTCTCTTATAGATTATGTTAATAAAGAAAATAAAGAAACACTCATAATTGGCTTAGATATAGAGAAAGCCTTTGATTCAGTAAATTGGGACTATTTATTCAAAATTCTGGTGTTATTTGAATTTCCTCCTTCCTTTGTTCATCTATTAAAGAATATCTATATATATATATATATATATATATATATATATATATATATATATATACACAAATAATTTAGTGTATGTTAAATTAGGTCCTTTCACCTCTGAATCTATACATATAACAAAGGGTACTAAACAAGTATGTCCCTGTCACCAATTCTATTTGCTTTGGCTATTGAAATATTGACAGATTCAATATGTAACAATACAAAAATCAAAAAGAGTAGATGTTTATGAACAATACAATTCTAAAGTAATGCTCTTTACTGATGACATATTATTAGCATTATCCAATACAAAAGAGACATTAGAAGAATTAGATATTTTAATTGACACATTTTACAGGACTTCAGGACTCCATTTCAATAAATCAAAATCAAAATTTTTATTTTTAAATAAAAAAAGAATTGCAGACTAAGAGGAATCACATTATAGGGAAACAGGAATCTACCTTAAAATATCTAGGAATCGAGTTATGCAAGGATAATAATAAATTAGTCTCAAAATAATATCATCAATACAATTAAGATCTCTGTGGAAAAGTGGAACAAAATAATATTAACATTTGAAAATAGACTACAGTTAATAAAAATGGTTTTACTACCCAAGATTCTATATATAGCTTTGGCAATACAACTGTTACCCAAAAGGAATATACACAAAGAAATTCATGCCTAATAAAATGTTTACGGTTTCCCAAAAGAAACAGAACAGTTTTAATACATCATATCAGACCATGGAAACAGGGAGGATTAAACTTTCTTGATATAGAAACGTATATAAAAGCATAAATATCTAAAACTATCTCAGATTGAATAAGTCCAAATTATTCTGAAAATTGGAAAGAATTACTAACTGTAATATCAATAAATGAATTTGATTTATAAAAAAATTTTCAAATAACAGATAAAAACAATTTGCCATGGCACATATGTATTAGTATGCAATATAACATAACTAAGCCCACTAAAACTCATATGATTAATTATTACATTGACTCATTTATGAAAATTATTAATGCACATATAGATTTAAAAATCTGGTTTGATCTTTTAACACCATTCATAGTTACAAAGAGCTATCCACATAAAATATACAGAGAAATAATAAATTCCTGGGAACAGAAAAGATTTGTTTGTTAGTTTCAATGTATCAAAGAACTAAAAGTTCTGGTTATGCAAACAATAAAAACAACATACAAAATTCCGCAACAAGATTGGCTAACTATGCAAAGCATTCTGATGTAGTCGCAAGATTTATGCAGAATAATTAGTAATTCTTCATTTAAAGAAATACCTAAACTCACGAAATACCTATATGAAATCATATATAATGATTATGACATGGGAATCACATTTTTACAAGATATTGATAAATTATAAAACAACACCCAAATCCTCATATTGGAATTATATTACAAAAGGACACTCATTACAGCTAACTGAAGAAATTAAATGAAATATTTTAATATCAATAAAACATACATCCTTTACACAATACTGGAAAGTTTTTAATTGGAAATGCTTGCACAGAGTATTCTTAACTCCAGATAGAATTACTAAAATTAATTCTTCCAAAAAGGAAATATGTTGGAGGTGTGACCAAACACACAATGCAGACTGGAATCACATTTTTTGACTGTGTTAAAATTAAGCCATTTTTGAATGGTATTAAAATGTTTTATAAGTTTTATTTAATGAATCATTTAACTTATCTAAAGCTCTAGTATTGTTAAATGTGTACGAAGGTCCTCATTTTAATGAGTCAAATATGTATCTAGTATGGACAATATTTGCAATCTCAAGGAAGTGTATAACAAGAAGATGGACTGCAAACACAATACCAACTTTGGAAGACTTCTACAGCCTACTGAAGACCACAACATTGTTGGAAATTAAAATTAAAGAATTAAGGATTCATCCTAAGCCATTTATTAACAATCCATGGAAAAAGTCTTATCACTGATTGACACATTACAATAACTGAACAGGTATACTCTGATAACTGGATTGTTATACCTATAAAGTAATTGTATATATTGGGCTCTTTTATAGTATCAGGCTGATGTAAATAGTGTATATAGTTATTAAGATGTTATACACAAATACTGTGGAATTTATTCAACTGTATTTGAAAAATAAAAAATTTTTGAGGGGAAAAAACAAGGTTTTAACTCCAAGGAAGCATTAAACAGAAAAAAAGGGAAAAGATTAGCAGAGCACCATAAAAAATAGATAAGAAAGTAAAGCTGCTAGAGTGTTAGTAAATATTAAAAATATGTACCAGAACCATAGCCACTTCATGACTATTATACAGTACTATCATTTTAAGAATGTGTGTGTATCCCACGACATACTGCATTTAAAACTTATGGCAATATGTTCAAGATGACACAACTGTTAACATAATTTCTGTTAAGCTGTCATTTTATACAAAAAACTTACTTGCTTGACCAAAATGCTGCTGAATTCTGAAATTTCTAACTCTGCCTTCTTCCATTACTTGGCAACAATTAGTGTGTATCATGGCATGGTGTCAAAACTGGTATGTTTTCAATGATGAAATGCACCATAACATCTGGAGTGAATCCCCACATTTAGGACCTATTTTTTTTTTTCTCAGCAGTAAGCTGTTTTACCTTGCAAAGTAGTTATTTAACTAAAATTCAATTATTTATACTGAAAAATTATGAAATTTAACCCCTAGACACCCTTCAACTTTTCAAAACCACTGGCTGGTCTGCCTGCAGGCAAAGGTTCAAATGGTTTTGATAGGAGACCACACTGGACAAAGAATCAGATGAAATCCAAGTAAATACCTTATTATACTAAATGGCTATGAGGTGGCAGCAATATATACTTCATTTCCAGTCTCAGAGTGTATTATATATGAGTCCATAATTAGTAAACTCAGTAAACACTTTGTACAAAAAGGAAATATAATACATGAAAATGCATGCTTCCACAGATGTGTACAAGCTACAGAATGCATTAAAGTTTTTGCACAGTGATTGTATGAATTTGGCTGAAAATTTGGGTTTGATGACACAAAAAAGAACACATCAGATAAGGATTGTGGCTCAGTTGGCTGATGTTGGAATGTCTGAGAAGTTACAACTTGAAGTGAATTTATCTTAAAAAAAACAGTACAGACCACCAGAGAGGCAGAAAGGCTGAATGCTAATTTAAAAGAGCACAACACCCAAAAACTGAAAAAAAAAACATGTTTTTCAGCATATCGTGAACTTTCCTGCATTACTAATGTCTCTGTATCAAAGTAAGAAGTTATTATTTTTTAACTTGTTATACCCCAAAATGTCTTGAAAGAGTCTGCCATGGTAGCATGATTTTGTTTTTATGCCTACTTTTGACTGCTAGTATCAATCCATATTTTAATTACATTGCTTATTTTGGTTTTCATTCGTGGTCATCTCTCTTGCAGCAATTTAAGAATGTTTGAATGACAAGCTTGAAAATGTAGCTGAGTTAATTTTTCTTGTCAAAGTTACAACTGTACTTTAATGTTCAAGTGTGAGAAATCTGACCCCTGTGATTGGTAGGTATTATACTAGGGATGACATGTTTTTTATTGCATCTACAGTTTTTAATAATGTAGCTAGAATTCAAGTCTTTGATGTTAATCTTCCTTCCCCAACTCACTGACTTGTCTCAACAAAACATTGTATGCAATGCAAAAATACTTTAACAAAACACCAAAAGAAACATGTGCTTTTACAGAAAATACAGTGTACAGAAAATGCAAAGTTCAAATACTGATGGAAAATAAGAACAGTGAGATGAAAATAATTCTTTCTTTGTGGCACTCACAGTTTGATTAAAGGGAAAGACAATTAATTTGCAATAATAAAAATAGTAAGCGTGAGTTTGCATCTGAAAATATGCCTGAAAGTCAGTGATGTTGTAGTGTACCAGATGAGCAGTAGCAGGCATCATCCAAACCCCGCACGATCTGGTTGACGTCTATTTGTACTTATGAATAACCAAAACAATGTGGTTCTCATCCACATGAATATTCATCCTGATGAGGAAGCACATGCATGTGGAATTGGGTATTCATGGAAACTGTATAAAGTTCAGGAAAAGATTTGCAGCTATACTTGGTATTTAAATGCAATTAGCCATCTAAATCAGGCTAGTCTCTCGCTACTCGTTAGCTGGTTTTGATCTATAAATATTGTTTTGTTGTAAATAATATTCAGCTATGTTTCCCTGCCACTGCTTAATGTGTATGTAAATAGCATTAAGCTAAGCATTTCCATCATTTCATAATACCATTTATAACACATGCCCTTTGCTTTTACAGAGGGGAACACCCCTTCCTGCACCCCCTCATGGGGGCCCTACTTCAATATACCAACTCCAAGATCGCACTACATTGAGGAAGAGTGTAAACAAAGAGTACACAATGAATGAATGAATTCCCCTCATTGACCAACCACTTACTATATGAACTTCTAGGACACTGCAACTTAGTGAAAAAAATGACAAGCACAAATACATGAATACAGACAAAGTTCTTATTGTGAAACCACTTTACTAATCAACAGTCAATGTATGCATGATGTCATTGGCACATCTGCATGACATGCCAATCATTTATCATTTCCATACCACATCACAGGGATTAGGTCTGTCAATCACTTTGGCCACACCCATTCCTGCGCAAAACAGCCAGTGAGTCAGTACACTACAATATCGCCAGAAAGTCTTGCTTTTGTCCAAACTCCTAGCGACATAATTTATCTGAGGTATGATGTTGGCAACCTGTGACTGATAAGGCACATTTAAATGCTATAGTTCAAGAGCCATTGTTTTCTTAATGACTCTGAGGATGACGAGACCTAACCTAATCACTCTGTCACTCTTAGTAGCCTTCATGATGTAACAGATGATAAGACAAATGCAGTAAAGAAAGGCAAACAGCTCAGATATAAAACAAATCATACTTTTTCTGTATGAGACATGTTTAGTGTTGGGAAGGAAATTCACTTTTTTGGAAAGTAAAACTTGATATTAGTGTGGAGTTTTCCCTTAAACATGATAAATAATGTGTGAGGTAATACACTGACAGAATGACAAATTTAAAAAGAGGGACAATGATCATCAAACTAAGTGAATGCACAAAGAATAGAGTGAGTATAAGTTTGGTGCATGCACAAGTTATGGCCATTATTATATAGAAGTTTCTCAAAGGGTCTGCAGTTGTACGTACAGGCTGAAATTCATAGCTGTGCAGATTGCTTCAATTGTATTGGAACATTTCTAGCCAAGTGGCGTAAGTTTTGAGTTTTGGCTGTACATGCTAGTTGGTTGGTACATTAATAATTTCCCCAGCAGAGCTGTGGCATGCAGGATAGGCTTAATTTTCAAAATATATGAAGTCAATGTGGGCATGTTTGGTAAAGTTGGTCTGATTAGCTATGAACCAGTAAAAATTAAGTTAAATCAAAGTGGTGGATAACTTTTCCCACATTTTCTAAAGAAGCAGAATCTAAATGAATGCAAAGCTTTAACATATTAGAAAGTGTAACTCAATCAAATGAGTAGTATGTTCCTATGGTGCAAGTAATTAAAAATATTAAAACTAAACTCACACAGACCAACAAAGTAATGTACATAAAACTTTAATAAAATAACAAATGAGATAAGACAGTGTAAAAGAAATGATTAGCGCTTTCAGACTTTTGCTCTTCATCAGATCACAGTCCAAATAAAAACAGCTCAGTTTAAAACTGTCTCATAGCCAAGCAATGATACAGGTTATGCTCCCTTAGAACAGGTTTCAAGGGAATTAACCCATTGAGTCCTGGATATTTATCCCCTTGCATCTCGGCTATCCACCAAACCTCGCATAATTCAGTGGTGTTTTTAATATCTCCTTTCCTCACATTCTCTATACATCATTGCAGGACCATAAATGCAAATTAATGTTCTTCACAGATACGAATATGTTGACAAAGGAAATTATATTTTGCTTTGAGTCTTATATCACTAAGGCTCCTTAAGGCATCTATTAGTTTTTCCCACATAAAAACATGGGCATTTATTAAACTTAGCAAGGTACACAACATTCATTGCCTGGCAGTCAGCATAAGGTTTTGGTTGATACTTCTTTCTTGTTGCTGGATGTATGAAACTACAGTCTTTACTAATAAAGCTGCATGCCTTGCAGCATCTGCAAGGAAAAGTGCCTATTCTATGAGGTAAGTGTGACTGGGCAGAAGCATTAGAGTGCTTGTCTTTACATAATAACCATTTAATATGCATGTTGTTTCTAAAAGGAAAAAGGAGGGGTCTTAAGCACAATCTCTTTAAGACTGTTGTCTGTCATTAAAATGTTCCGGTTATCTCATATAATATTGCAAATGCCCCATATATTACTAGCATATCTCACCATGACTCTGATTTTATTAGAATTCACACCCCATTCTATAGATCTATCAACACTGGGGCAATAGCTACGAAAATAGCAGGGTTGTCCATGACTGTTTCTCATCCCTTTACTTTCATCTATAATCTTGTCGACAGTCTCCTGTTTATATCCATGTGAAGTAAAATGAGCACGCATACCATCAATTTCAGTAAAAAAAAATTTTCATTAGTACATAGTCTAGAAACTCTTAGAGCTCAACCTTTTAGTATATTGTTAAAAATGTGTCTTGGATGCATACTGTCAAAAGGTAGTAAGGCATTGTTCCCACAATCTTTCCTATATATCAAAGTCTCCAAACTCCCTATTTGATTGAGATTCAATCTCACATCCAGAACATCAGTGCTACTTTCTGAGGAATGAACCGTAAACCTCAGAAAACTGTTACTGCCTTCAAGGTATTCAACAAATGTGCGTAATGCTTGCTGACCACCATCCCAAATGAAAAAGATGTCATCCACAAATTTCTGATAAAATTTGACTTTAGACCTCCAATAATTATCAGGTTGTGGATGTATTGGTCCTCCCACTGGGCAAGCACAAGATTGGCATATGAACTTGACACATGGGGTGCCAATTGTGACCCCCCCCCGACATTGCCATAGTTGTTGAATGGTCCAGTCATCATATATGCCATGTTTTTCTTATAAATTCACTTATGGCTCTAAGACCATACTCATTCGTTATGACAGTGAAAAGGCTGTTAACATCCATGATGACAAGAAGAGCACCACTTATAGAATGTTCCTTAGTATAATTTCATAACGAGACAAGAAAGTGTACAGTGTCCTTTAGCACTGAATCGGTTCTCATTAGAACCACTTTTAATTTCTTCCCTACACAGATGGAAATTGGTTCAATTGAACATCCATTCTCCAAGACTATAGGTCGTAAAGGTGGATTCACTTTATTCTTGTGTATCTTTGGTAACCTATTTATAACAGGAATTCTAGGAAAATCAATCCTAAAATAATTATAAAATTCATCATTAATGACTTCTGTCTCCCACAGATCTTCTAGGGCAGGAGTGTCCAACCCGCGGCCCGCGGGCCGCATGCGGTCCTCAGAGCTCTTCCATGCGGCCCGCGACCCTTAAATTTAAATTTAATTTTAATTTAACTTTTTTTCTGTGTGTTTACATTTGCTGTTCTTTTTCATACCAGCATCATTCCGCTGGTATAACCCGTTGGGTCATTTTTTAATAGTTCTGGTAAAGCTGAAGGAAGGAGCGAGATCGTGGAGAGAGGATTTATTTTATTTTGGAGTACACTGACTACAGTTACACTACAAAAGGTAAGGTAAGTAATTTTGTGAGTTTAAAGTGGACAGATTATTTTTTTTTTTAACTACTAGTTATATACTGTCATTCCTGTGATTTCCTTTCTGCAACATGTTGAAATAAGCATGCCTTGCACATATGCATTCTATTATTACTTGGATGTTCCAAATTAAATCTGGATTTTCTTCAGAAACTTTTTTAACAAAAAATATTTATAGAGAGCGAATAATGGCAGTAGATCTGCCCATTTAATTTATGTTACAGTGAAGGATCCTTCAAGTTTCTCTTGCATCCAAAATTAAATTAAAATAGGCTTACAAGCAAACTAGGCAGCCGTGTGAAAGAAGTGAAACAAAAAATAAGGGAGTGAAGAAACACTGTGAGGGAAGTGTGTGTGTGTGTGTGTGTGTGTGTGTGTGTGTGTGTGTGTGTGTGTGTGTGTGTGTGTGTGTGTGTGTGTGTGTGTGTGTGTGTGTGTGTGTGTGTGTGTGTGTGTGTGTGTGTGTGTGTCTGTGTGAGTCTGTTTGTTTGCATATGTGTAAGTATCTCAGTGTGATACAGTGAGAGTAAGAGAAAAAATGTCTACTTTCCTTGGTTATTTAAAAATTAGTGACAACGCATGGCATTTGCTTGTATTCAAAGTCTACTACTCTATATTAATATAAACATAAGGAATTCTTTTAGTCATTGAAAAAACTATATAATTGTTCTTAATGAAGCAGAAGTGTTATTCACTTGTTTACCAATTATGTTGGGAGAGGAAACCTAACAACATATGTTCTGTATTATTTTAAGTTATTCACAGTATCATCATAATTATTTCAACTATTTCACTGGCTTGAAGGTCAAACTTTGCTAACTGCTGTATTTGTAAAAACATTTTATGGTGGCAATTCCAGCATACTCTGCCTTTGGTTTCACAGTACCAAACATCTTGAATATTCTACTTAATATTCTAATTATGAGACTGGGTGGGGTCATGATAATTAATATTATGTGCAGGAGTTTTATCACTCATTTTGTACTTAAGCATAAAATAGTTCACTGATGTTTTCAAACTTAATAGAATAATAATTCTTTGGCACAATAATCAAAACTCTTATATGCATCATTTTAGGAAATTTCATTTTAACATGCAATGCTCTGTTGGTATTTATGGTGAGGAGCTATATCACGTAATTAAAGGTGTTTCTCAGGGAAAGAAATGTGCGCACACACACACACACACACACACACACACACACACACACACACTCTGCATCTCACTACAATATATTTACTACCTCCCTCCACAATCCCAAAACTAAATAACCTTCAGTATGTAATGAGCCAATACAACATGAAGAAAAAAACTATTTTAATTTGATGCATTGTAAGTGTACACCAGTCAGTAAAATAAAGATAGCACCACTGCGAGTGGCAGAACAAACCTGATGTCAGTATCATGCAATTTTCTATGTAACTGTTACATCTTGGATTATGTTGATACACTAGTAAGCCATTTTATCAGACCAACACTGCAAAAGAATCGGAGATCTTTTCTATTTAGCCAAATGCAATAAGCTTACTTTTACTATGTATATGACAAAAGCATAAGGATGGAACAGCAGCTGAAAGGAGGGTGGAGCTGCATGAATTTTCTCTTTTCTAAACAAACTGCATTAATTTATTTATTCATTTATGCACAGTTTTCCTTACCATCTGAAAAGCAACCAAGGTTGATAGCAGGACTTACTGCAAACGGTCCCCCATAACATGCTACATATCACACACCACACACTCACATATATACATATCACCCTTATAGCATTATCTTTGGGGTGAGTTTAAGCATTCATTCATTTAATTTGTTAGCCAGGATAATTCAACTATGTGCCTAGAAATGGTGTGTTTTGTGTTGTTGCCTCCGTGACTCAAATTTTAATTCCAGAATTTCAGGTTATTAGTTAAGTTACATATTTCAATCCGCACTCCTCAGTACTTGAAAAATGAAGGCTAAATTAGTTTTTGCATCTGAGCAAAGTTTTGCATGAAGGTATTTGAGAATATACCTCCGATGACTCATAATTCACAATATAATAAAGCTCAAGCATAACTAGTTTTTGATATTATGTATCCTTAGCAATGGTCAAGGTTTTTGTCCTTTATTATGATTCTGGCTGATGGTGTTTTGGAATGCTACTAGGGCAGATTCAGTGCAATGGGTTGGTGTAAAGCTGTGTTGTATTAAGAATAACATATTCTTTTCTGTTAAAAAGTGATGATCTGTTTACATATGCATCTTTCTGCAACCTTTGCAAGTAATGATAATGTAGCAATGGGGAAATTTGATAATTTGAGTCATGTTCCTTCTTGTGAATGGGGATAACATGAATGTTTATATGTCGTTTATGGATGTATGAGTCAGTTATAAAGTGATTCATAAGAATCTCATAACATTTGCTATATAAACAGCTTTTAATAGAGAACATTAAGAAATTATCTGGAGCTAGTGAGCTTAATTTTAATGTTGGAATAGTTTCTTAACTGTTGATGGAGATACTGGCTGAAGTGAGAAAAGTTCTGCATTTTTTTTGTTTGTAAGAGGACTTCAGAAAATGCATCCTAACTCAAATCCTGTTATTGCAACTTTCTAAGTTTATAAGAGCAGTTTTAAAATTTGTCCTTTTGTGGCTTTTCCACTAACCTGGACTGGGATTTTATTCCAGAGTGAAGAGCCTCTGGGTTATGAATTTGTCCCTCAGCATGTCCTATTTATTTCAGTGCTGAGGTTCAAGTCTCTCGAGTGCTCGATGGGATTTGGATTTTCTGAGGTGCAGCATGTCCATTAATTCCGGGTTGGACATGGCTTTATCGTCAGGCACAGATTGCCTCTGAACAGGCGGTATGCCACTGAGTAGAGCTGGAGTTTCTTTAACGGGCAGCATATGGCATCTGTTTGAGCCCTTTGATCCTCTTGGTGAGGTACTTTTGGGGTCTTTCCAATTGCTGCAGGTGTCTGGTAAGGTCCATCCCAAAGGGGCATTGTACTCAATTATGGGCCTGGTGAGGGTAAGATGCTACTCAAGGGCAGGGTCATACCGCCTGGTCTACATGCTCAGAGAGCTCCTTTATGTCTCTTTTCATGTAGTCCAGGGAGTGCGTCTCAGGTCATTCACACCAGCATGGACAATGACTGAGTCATATTTGTACTTGCCTTGCAGTGACCTGAGTGCTTGTGTTATGTGGCAGATCCTGCGACAGGCTGCTCACGTGACCCTCTCCTTGTTCAGCCTGGTGGCGGGGCGTCAGTGTGCCTGACGATAGTCACCTATTACAAGTGTATCAGGTGTGTTGTTTAGTCTTAAGGGCTGTGACTGCTCGGTACACTGGCTTTGTGAGATATGTGTTGCACGTGTTTTGTTTTGGGGTAGCGGTTGCTTGGGTGTCTGCTTTGGAGGTGTCTGCTGCTTAGGAAGATAAAATCTCAGGACATTTGCCATTTTTTAAATTTTTTGTCAGGACACAACTGCCCAAAGAGGGACTGTCCTCAAAGTGGGACAGGTGGTAACCCTAATTGAACTATGCTGACTCATTTGTAAAATTACTTGGTAATTATACAGTCTGAATAATTCATTACAATATTTCAGTTTGTTATACTGTTCCATTGGTTATTCCTCAGTGCTGTCTATACTAGGCAAAATGACTCAAAAGAAAGGGGTGTTAAAATCTGTAGTCTAGTGAACATCCATCAAACTAATATGAAACAGAGGTCAATATGTATATAATATATATTGATTGTGGCCTTTTCCAGTAGGTATCTGTCTGAATGTCTGTCTGTAAACTGACTATGTAAGCTAGTCTGTGAACATGTCAATGCATTCGTGCTTGAAGTGTTTGAAACTTCACTAAGATGTTAGACTTAACTGTTTTTTAAATAATTAGAATGAGATATTGAATTTTAGGGCAAATATTATGCATTTATTAATTTATTTATATTTATTAATTTATTGTTCAAATTAACCAAAAATACAGCTCCGCATAAACCTGTGCTTGCCGTTTGCCCCCAGACCATTTCTGTTGACTCAATGCGGCCCTTGCAACTGAAAAGGTTGGACACCCCTGTTCTAGGGAATCATGTATATTCTTAAAGATGTTATTCAACTCCATCATAGTTAAACATTTATCAGCTCTATCCATAGAATTCAGATAATAATCACTATCCGTAATAACCACTGCACCCCCACCCCTTATCAACCGACCTGATAATGAGTTTAGTTTTACTATTTTGGATTCACATTTATCTCACTAGACCTTCAGTTCTCCCTGTGGTGTTTTCTCTACTGATAGTGCAAGTAATTAAGAAAAACTATTCTCAGTTTTTTTCAGATGGCAGTAGGAAGTGTGGAATCATGTTGATTTAAAAAAAGCTCAATAACGCTGTTGTAAGAGAAAGGTTTATCTTATGTATAATTGAAGACATAGCATCTAAGCTACTGAATACTAAAGTATTTTCTAAATGAGAGGCTTCTCATGGGCTTTGACAAATGCCCTAAGATAAAAAAGACAAAAGCTGATAACCTTCATTACCCCAAAGGCA
Organism: Protopterus annectens; assembly: GCF_019279795.1. Taxonomy (NCBI): domain Eukaryota; kingdom Metazoa; phylum Chordata; order Ceratodontiformes; family Protopteridae; genus Protopterus; species Protopterus annectens. The sequence continues at coordinate 803,465,562 of NC_056745.1, forward strand.
AAGGTCTGTTTTAAAAGGCTGCCATTTCGTATAAGTTCGGCACCTGAAATCTTTCAGCTTAAAATGACTGATTTGCTCAGTAAGCATGGTATTTTTGTTTCTATTTCTGTTGTGGATGACATCTTGATACTTCATCCAAACAAAAAACACATGAGAGAAGGTTACAAGCAGATCTCCAAACTATCCAGAACTCTGAGTTAAAGCTAAGCCAAAACAAGCAATATTGTGAAAAGATTGTGCTGTAGTACTTTGTGTTATTTTATGTTTCATCTATTCACAAAAAAGTCTAGCATTTTAATCTAAAACACATTTAATGAAATCACATTTCATTGAAAAATTTAATATACAGCAAATACTCCTCCAAAATGTACTCCTCTCCCTACACACGCCCTTATTTAAATATATTAATTCCATAGTTGCACAACCACAGAGTAAAACAAAATACCACACAAAGTGAATCACTGCTGATGCATAAATACAAACTTGTATATATGGGGTTACAACATGTGGGTGGGTATTAACAAAGTATAAATGGTTCACTAGACATTAATGCTCTATACTCTACTATGCTTTTTTCTATCAAATGAGATTAGATTGAATGCATTTTAGATTAAACAAGTTTCAAATAATTTTTTTAGATATTTTAAGTTTAGACAAACATGAGTCTTAGATCAAATACTCCGTACCCAGTAGTTTGGTCACAATATAAATGTTACTGGAGTAAGACAAGAGACAAACAAGGTCATGTAACAGTTGAGTTGCATAGTCTGCCTTGTGTGATATAGTTAAGATAAACCCTAGGCATGACTAGCTTCCCAGGCAGGTTCATACTAGAACTCTTGATTGTACCTTAACAGACTTCTTAAAGAAAGATGTAGCCTGGTCATTGGATAATGATCAAGTCCGGGCATTTGGCAAAGGAAAATAAATGCTGATAACAACCCCAGTGCTAGCATGCTGTGATGTTACTAACCTGACAATAGTGAGAACAGACTATAGAACCTATAGCATAAGTGCAGCATTACTCCAGATGGGGGACAAGCAGTGCAACCTATTTACATATTGCTCCAGAATGCTAGCTAGTATTGAACAGAGCTATTTGCAGATGGAAAAAGAGTGTCTAATGTGTGTACAGGCAAGTAAAAGATGATCCACATACATAAAAGGGCTTCAGACTTTCTAATTTAAGTCTGACCATAAACCATTAGTTCCACTTATTATTTCCTTTGATCTTGACAAAGTGCCTCCCAGATGCCTAAAAATGTTAATAAAAGATCATAAAGACACACCCCTTAACTGAGTACCAAATACTGGCAGTAGAACCTAATCTCAACTGCCCTTCAAAACTGTGACAATACTAGCACCCCAATAACTGGCATATTGACAGCAACTGATCACGTCATCTGCCCACTGACCACACCAGTAGCACAGCAGTCATTATTACATACAGAAAAATACCTGCTACTGTTTACCTGTTTGACTCATACCCTGCACATTATTAAATAATATCTACTTGAGTACCCCAGAATATACCTAGTGCTTGATGTTTCAGTGCTTAAGTGTTTTGAATATGCTAAATGATCTCAAAGAAAACTACTTACAGCCAAACTCCACTTCTTAATAGACTAAATCTCTTTCAAACTAATTTTTAGCCATTCTTGTTTCACAAGGTAGAAAACGTAACCTCCTGCTTACTCTAGTGCAAAAAACTGCAGCTTAGCTTAGAATTCATAATCCTCAAGCCCACTAACAACTGATTATTTTTTAGTACTCTTTTGTGCTGTAAAAAGTTAAATTTAAGGTGATTTCCAATGTCTATCTAATTTCAATCCCCAAACAAATACATATATAAACAGACTCATTTATCTGTAGTCCACTGCAAGCTCTTAGTTTGAATATCATTGTAATTGGGGATGCTCCTCCAAAATTATCACAAAACAAAAGATACCATAGATAGGCTTGTACGTCTTACACATAGATGGCAGGAAGAAAATATAGTTAGGCTTGTAATTAAAATGGAGCTGTTTAGAGCCACAGCTTTATTGTCATTATCACTACAAAATCAAAAACAATGCACACTCAGATAAAGCAAATAAAAATCTTACCACCTTTCATGTTTCTACAACTACATTTTGAGGAGGAATAACATCAACGTGTTCCTCACTGGTCATCATCCCACAGTTCTGAAAGATTTGGATAATAATTCCAAACAAGTATTTTCTCTAGCTAAGAAAAGTGCACCCAAACTGAAAGCTGAGAGACGTGGTGAAGCTGTTAGTGCCAGTAGTACTGACTAAATTAGCGACATTGATATGGAGCTCAGGGACTAATATAGCTTCATTTTCCTTTCTGTATAGGGACCTTTAAAGAGTGTCTAGGGGTGGTTGTATGGAAATTGACAATGCCTAGCATTTGGTGATGGGGCTTTGGTTGAACATTACAATACCAACAGTTCCACTGACTTATAAGAAGAAAAGTTACTTCTCATTTGTTTTAATTATTATTATTATTATTATTATTATTATTATTATTATTATTATTACTATTTTTATTTTCTTTTGGGGAGAACAACTGCACTAAAACAAGCCCTATAATGTGCATGACTGCCCTTCAGAAATCTTGCTGTTCCTACTCAGCTGGCATGTTTTTATTATTTTTCATATTTGGAAATAATTGCACTAGTCACTGTTTATATTGCAATAATACTAATTTTGTTGATTTGCTCTTGAAAAGCGTTCCTAAGCATATAATATAAAACTCTGAAGTCAAAGAAAGTCTCCAGCTCATATGGATTCCTAGCAGACTACTTATTTAAGCAACATACTTTATTTTCTACTCAGTGATGTCATATAGAGTTCTTCAGGTGTTTTCCTTTCTACTACAATTTGAAGAAAAGATTCCACACTTCCTACTGACAGCTAAAAGAAACTGGCAGTAGCAAATTTCTGCCACCTGTTAAATGAATAACCTGATCTGTGAGTGTTTGATGCCTTACAGAACTTGGAAGGGGAACTCAAATTAATTGTTAGAATAAAGGCATTGACATCGTTAGTATCATCCTCATGCTTCTGATCCATGACCTTTTAGCCCATGCTTGACAGTGGGCATAATGTGAAAATGGATACAAAGTACATCAAAAGGTAGAACCCAAAATGCTTCTCAGTGACCAACTAGTTATTGTCAAGATCTAAGAATAAAATCAAGCATGTGAACGTGCAGCTGATATTAAGACCAAGAAACAAAAAAAGGTTCACGTAGTGTCAAAGCAGCATGGACACTCATCCCAGAATTAAAATAACATTTAAAACAAGCCCAGTCGAGCACAATATAAATCACAATACAAATAGATAAAAATACAGAAATACAGTTAAGCGCTTTCATCCCTAAACCTTGGGACTTCTTCAGAATCATGGAAACCACATAAAACTAATTTTAAATAAATTCACAGATTGATCATGTAATACAATAACAATTAAAAATGAACTTCTATTTAAAGATATAGTACATACAATAGATCAAATAATGGTTAAACATAATATAAAAACTTCATCGGCAAAAATCATACAATAAATATTAAATAACAGATACTCCAACATATAAGCAATATTAGTAATTAATAATTTATCATCTCTAAGTTTTAGAACAGGGACAATAGACACCTATTCATTCAGCCCAGGATAGACTGAAGCATTTAATCTCAGTTGCCAAATTACTTCCCTGTACTCTATCCTTGTTTGCCAGGACCCCCCCCCGATATTATTTGGGACAACCCCTAATAATCCAAACCAAAATTTGGCAAAATTGGAACAACTCTGTGTGTGTCTATAAACAGAGTTGTTAGGATTGCACTTAGAAATGGCATAAACATGTTCATAAATTCTCTTGTGGAACTGTCCTTCAGTTTTACCTATGTAAAAAAATGAACACCTAGAGCATAGTGCAATATATATATATATATATATATATATATATATATATATATATATATATATATATATATATATATATATATATATAAACCCTTAGAGGCACAATTTCCATCCACAAGGAAGATATTCAGGTGGGGAAAGTAATATAATTAATAGCTTTTTTCTCTAAATCATATACACACTGAGTGCAGGCACCACATCTACGGGTGCCCCCAGCTAGCCATATTGATATTTATTTGATGTTCAAAGATGTTTTTAAAGTTTTTACCCATTTTATAAACAAATGTTGGTGTTTCCCCCAAAATCTTATAAATATCCTCATCTATTTTAAAAATATTCTAATTTCTGGTTACTGTATCCTTAACAGCTTTAGAATGAGAATTATATGTAACTACTAAAGAATTAGTAAAGGGGCCTTTGTCCCTATGGTAAAAATTAGGTGTAGAAGATGGTAATGGATTACAATCAGCACCTAATAACAGGTTATATTTGCCCCCCCCCAACCTTGGTAAACTCCATTGCATATTCAAACTAATAAATTTAATGGATTGTCTCTCTCCAAAAACATATTTAGCATTTTGTCTGCTTCAATAAAAATATCATAATTATAACATATCCTAGCTATCCTCACTAGCTGTCATTTAAAAATATTTTTCATACAAAATCATGGATAGCAGCTGTTAAAATGTAGATAGCTGTTGGAAAAGTTGGACTTCCTAAAACAGTCAAACAAAATTGTTCATGAGGTTTATCCTTGAAAACTGTAACATCTAAATAATCAACTAAATTAATAGAATGTTGGTGTATAAATATGAGAAAGGACATTGTGTGATTGATTTAAGAAATTAATTCCTCTACCATATCAACCGGACCTTTCCATAGCATAAAAATATCAACCAGGTAGTGTAAATAAACTTGCCAATATTCCTGGTGTATAGAATCTATTAAATATGTCCTCTCCCAGCTATATATAACTAAATTGAGATAAATATGGGCACAACAAGCACCCATCACTACTCCCCGAACCTGGAGAAAATACTCTCCCGAAAACATGAAAATAATTGAAAAGAATGCATTCCATTTTGTCCATAATGAATTAATAACCTGATCATCTAAGGTGATAAGTTCAACAATGGCAGAATGAATCAACTCTAAACCATTTTGGTGAGATACACAAGCAAAAAGATCAACTACATCAACAGTTAAAAAATGTAGGATTCACAAAAATCCCATTCATTCAAAATGTGTTCAACTGAATGTAGAGTGTCTTTCAAAATATAGTCTACAAACACAGAAGGCGGATAAGTTTTAGAGCCTCGAGCAGCTAGTATTAACCAAAAAGGTGGCTATTGAGTGTCTTTGTGGACTATTGGCATACCAAAAACTGCCAGTGTTAGAGGATTCTTGTTCCTTAAAAAATTGTGTTTCATTGGGATGACACCTCGTAATAATGAATCCTCTAGATATAAATCTCTCTTTTTATAAGCAACAAAAATTTCATTCTTAGAAGAAAAATCTCATAATTATTAGTGTCCTGGAACATGTTGAAAATCTGGCTAATATAATCCATTTTATCAGCAATAACGATACAACCATCTTTATCAGGTTTCATAATCCTCATGGAGGAATATTTTCTTAAAATATCTAACAACACCAATTCTTCCTTAGAAGGATTATAATATTGGGAGTAATTAAATTTTTGTAAATTATAAAACTCTTTCACAGCATTTTTCAAATATGGATGACATTGGATTAAGTGGTGGGTTAATAATACTTTTTTCTTGAAAAGAATATTGGATGGTTGAGTGCTGTTTGCAGTATACAAACCATTGTATGTGTTTAATTGAAAATTGAGCTTCTTAATATAAATTCTAAGCTCAGTTAACAAATCAGATATATCAATGTTAGAATAAGTAGCAAACGTAAAACCTTTGTTAAAAAGTGTAAAATTTGTTTTAGTAATAGCCATCTCTGCATATTTAAAAATATTAAATCCTTGACACCTTAACATTTTACCAAAAAAGACAGATTTTATCTTTGCATCAGAAAATTTATGATCCTCTTATTGGACTAAACGTAAAGACCCTTCCTGTTCTAGTTGTTCCTTTTCTGTCCTCTGCCTCATCCTCTGTTCCCATGCCCAAAGAGTCGGGTGGGCAAGATAAAAAAATGAACATCTTTATTGCTGTCCCCTATCCTTTCAGACGTCCGTAAAAGGGGAAAATTGTTATCATCATCACCAAACACATTAGAAGGAGGGTAAGGGAGGGGGATTAAGATTATACAAAGTGGAAGGGTGAACCTCCAACTCTCCTTTGAGTGGTCCAAAGTTAGTTGACAAATCATCGTGATTCATCTGAATATGAACTTGATCAAAGATTTAGGTACAGAATATACTTTATGATTAGCACAATCATTTTGATCTCTAATAAGCTTCTTTTGTTTTCTTCTTATATTGTTTTTAACCTCCCTGTTCAACTTTATGAAAAATATTGTCATAGTTAATTTTATTATATTCAAAAAGTAAATCATTAATAATATGATTGCTTAAAACAGTCACTTCATTAAACAATTTCTTAACTTGACAAATGCTCCACTTGATAATAAACAGCATTAGTTCAGACCCATGTTTGTCGAATAAAGCTAGCAATTCTGAGTGTTCATTGCTACCCAAACTCAATCCGTTAGCAAATTTATAAAGACGTAATTCCTTGGGTACTCTTTTGTTTTTTTAAACATTCGGTGAGAAACAAATTTCTATTTGTAGATTGCACACCTTATTGAGCTTCTTCTCAAAAGTCTAAATAGGTAAGTAATCAGAAAATGAAAGACTGATTGAATCCATAACAATCTAAAGTGTCCATCTTTGTGCTGACTACATGAACTGTATATGAAGCATTATAAAATGTTACATGCCTACTTTGACTGATTCAATCCAACACGATGCTTAGTTTATCCGCAGTGATCACATATACAAATATAAAAGAATATTACCACTAATTAAAAGAGCAAACTAATTTACTGAATGACTGACCTGATTAAGTCACTGACTGATGCCAGATATAGTGAAAATGTTAATGTGGACTGGATTTATAAATTAATGACATGAAAGTATGAGTCATTTCAAGAGACAAGCTCAAGATGTTTTATTATATAATGAGATACTGAACTTTTGCAACCTCAGCCATTTAAATGTGCCTCATAATGAATATAACCTCAGCTCTGTAACCAGTAAATGGAACTGATAAAAGGGGGGATAGAGACAGACAGACAGAGAGAGAGAGAATAAAACACATTTCAGTTCTTGCACATACATCATTCCATTGTTCAGTTGCAAGTGTTCATTCCAAGGGTGTGAGCTAGTTGTGATTTGTACACTTTTCATATCAGTGAGTGATTCATCTGTACCACAGGATTGTACCCTATGATTTAGGGATAATTTCCAATAGCTATCTTCTGCACCACGGGATAGCACCCTATGAATTAGGGATAATTCCTAGTAGCTATAATCTGCACCATGGGATAGTACCCTGTGAGTTAGGAATAATTCCCAATAGCTATAATATGCACCACAGGATAGCACCCTATGAATTAGGGGTAATTCCCAATAGCTATAATCTGCACCATGGGATAGCACCGTGGGAGCTAGGAATAATTCCCAATAGCTAACATCTGCACCAGTGAAACTCAAGCCATCTCTTGTTCCATTAGCCTTGAAAGACTAAAACTACATCATCAGTCATAAAACAATTACAAATACTTAGGAACTAAAGCGATACTGTAATTTCCTGTCAAAAATGAGCAAGCTTCTTGTCCAAAGTGTACTCGCCAGTTATTTTGGAAAAGTAGCTGCCCGATTTGTAAAGAATATGTGCATATTTCTATAAACTAAGACAGAATGAAGCAAAGCTTTTACAATTTTCAAGCAAACTAAGCTTTCATAAATTGAGGAGCTTAACAGTTGCAAGCTTGTGAAGATGCAAGTGAGAAACTGCCATAACAGAAAAGACAAGAAGCATGAAAGAGGCAAAAAAGACACACCTCATAATAAGAGAACTGATTCATTAGAATCACAGTGGCTAATAGTTCCTTTTATTGATTATTCCAGGAAAATGCTTTCAGAATGAAGGACTGGTGCTGAACACATCTCTTTCCAGAA